>NC_054492.1:44435398-44655606 GCF_017639515.1 Carcharodon carcharias
TTTTTGTTGCTTGTTGCCCATCCATCCACGGTGAGCAGGGAGGTCTGAAGAAACATTACATCGGCACAGCAGCTGCCTGTTGTCTCTGTGGGCACCACTCAGGGCGCTCCGGATGAGGGTGGCAGCTCCTCTCCTCCTCTCCCAGTGACCGTATGATCGAGTGAGGCTGCGACAACGGGGGAGACACCAGCTGTAGAACTGGTTGCTCCCCTCCCCAGGCGGGGCCATCACAGGCTCCACAGGCCAGAGGACGTCCGTCAAGGTCATCGAGGCCGACAGGACAGCAGGGTCAGCAGCTGTCTCAGATCCCACTCCCAGCGAGGGGGCAGCACCAAGACGGAGCACCCGGAAACGTAAACATAAGGCACCTTAGGCACAGCCTGGGTTTCTCACTGGTGTTTTTGTGTTGGCCCGAGGTGAGGCCTTTATGATTGCTTTTTGATTGTTAACACTATTGTTTTCTCTTTGTGATAAGTTCTTTTGCCTCACACATTAAATGCAGATGTGTGACCATGGCTAAGCGTGCCTCGTTTCTTCTGCATGTGTGTGGTTGACAAAAGTGTAATAATGAGTGATTTGTTGGACATTCAGCTTTATATACAAGGCCCTTAGTTAGTGCTGCTGACCTGGCAGATTTGGCACTTATGTATCGAGGCAGCAGCCCTGGCTTGTTCTGGAGGTCCATCTGTGTTGTGCGAGCTGAAGGTTTGTTGGATTAAAGCATCCCAGATGTTTCTGCCTCCCTGGAGTAGTCCCCGGTCAGCGTCTACCCCCTCAGCATTTCCCTGTGTGTGCTCATCCTCGGACTCACTGCTGGACTCATCGTGTGCAGCCGCAGCCACTACATCAATGTCTTCATCGTCCACAGCATCCCCCCCTTTCCAACGCAAGATTGTGGAGAGTGCAGCATGCAACCACTGTCACTGAGACATGGGGGGTACTGGAGTGAGCTCCCTGAGTGGTCCAGGCATCGGAAGCGCATCTTGAGAAGACCGATGGCTCTCTCCACCACAGCCCTTGTGGAGGCTCCTATTGTACTGCTGCTCAGCTTCTGTTCTTGGATGGTGGAGAGGGGTCATGAGCCACCTTCTGAGGGGATAGACCTTGTCACCCAGCAGCCATCCATCCAGCCGGGCTGGAGCACTGAAGAGCCCCGGCACCTGGGAGAATTTGAGGATGTAGGCATCATGGGAGCTGCCTGGGTACCTTGCACAGACTTGTAGAACCAGCATCCTGTGGTCACACACTATCTGCACGTTCATGGAGTGGAAGCCCTTCCTGTTGACGAAGGCACCGGGCTCACCAGCTGGCGCTTTGATGGCCACATGTGTACAGTCTATAGTACCCTGGACACGGGGGAAGCCAGCAATGGCTGCGAAGCCTCTGGCTCGCTGTGTCTGACTTACCTGGTCACAGTGGAAGTGGATGAAGGTCAATGCCCGTCTGAACAGAGCGTCTGTAACCTGCTTGACACAAGTGTGGACAGCTGATTGGGAGACACCGCAAAGATCACCCACCGAACCCTTGAAGGAGCCAGAGGCATAGAAGCTGAGGGCAGCTGTGACCTTCAGAGCCACTGGCATGGGGTGTCCACCCACACAGTTAACGGAGATCTCAGGCCCAATCATCAGACAGATATAGTTAACCGTCTCCCTTGACAGATGGAGCCTCCTTCGGCACTACACCTCAGACATATTGAGGTAGCTGCTTCGCCTCCTGTATACCCTGGCAGCAGGATAGTGGCATCTTCTGCGGCCCCTTCCACCATGGACAACCTCTTAACCCTGCGCCCCTTGCGCCTGTCCTCCCAAAGATGGCTCCCCTGGAGGCTGAATGTGCACTCCTGGCCTCATCCCACTTCTAGCTCTCCCTTCCTCCTCAGAGGAGGTGCCTCCAGTGGACAGTTCAGCTCCCATTTCTAGGCTAAGGGCAGGCTCCCTGAAACCTGAAGGCCCAGAAAGGATTAACTCACTGCAGAGTGCTTAACTCCAAGGTTGAAAGTCCAGAAAAAGCAGCTGGGTTGCGTTTTGAAGTACTGCAGATCACACAGGCTAGTTTCAAAAACTTTCAACAATACTTCACAGAGCAGACTCACGACCCCAGTGAGGCCTCTTATCCCACCCATGGATGAGGTTAATACAAATGTCTCCTACCCGCCTGCCTGTTGTGCACGTGCGCCGACCTGAAGATTGCTCAGGCGCAAAAAAATTGGCGTCGATTGAAGAACAAAGGGCCTAAAGTGGCCTGTTAATTAATAGTGGGCTGGCATTGGACTTCATGGCATGCCTACCCAGCGAAATATCACGATGGTGCATGGTGTCATTGGGACACTCGCCCGACATCACCACGTGGATGTGTGGAGCTTGCCCCCTGCACATCAAACGGAAAATTCTGCCCCTAAACCCTAGGGAACATAGGCTTAGATTACTCAATGTCACCTCATAGGATAATCCCCTCATATCGTATCAGATAAGGGCACGAGGGTGGTGTAGTGTGGTGTAGTGGTAATGTCATTGGATTAGTATTCCACAGGCCTAGAGTAATGCTCTTGGGGATATGGGTTCAAATCTTCCATGGCAGTTAGTGGAATTTAAATTCAATTAATAAATCTGGAATTTAAAAAAAATCTAGTCTCAGCAATGGGGACCATGAAACCATTGTTGATTGTCATTTAAAAACCCATTTGGTTCATTAATGGTCCTTTAGGGAAGAAAATCTGCCATTGCTGTCCTTACCTGGCCTATATATGACTCTAGGCCCACAGCAATATAGTTGACTCTTACCTGCCCAATGACATGGCCCTAGTGAGCTCCTCAGCTCAAGGGTGATTAGGGATGGGCAACAAATGCTGGCCTTACCAGCGATGCCCACATCCCATGAAAGAATAAAGGAAAAAAAAGGAATTAGTTTAGTGAACCTTCATTGCACTCACTCTAAGGCAAATATGTCCTTCGTTAGGTAAGGAGGCCAAATCTGTACACAGTTCAGAGAACAAAATATTGAAAATACAACTGGCCTATTCTAATCTGAAAGTGAAAGTAGTTTCGATGAAGATTCCAAAGTCCATCACTAACTCCAATGTGACTGCTCAACTGTGCCAACTGAGGGAAAGGGTGTTTGAGGAGCAGGATTTCAAACCCGAAACTGAGGTCATGGTTCACTGGGCAGCAGTGATTACTGAGCTCCTATATGCTTCCGACTTGGATAAACTACAGCAGGCACCTCAAAGCACAGGAGAAGTACCACCAGTGGTGCCTCTGCAAGGTCCTCAAAATCCACTGGCAAAAAAGACAGTCCAACAGCAGCATCCTCTCGCAAGCCAACACACCCAGCATCAAGGTGCTAATCACTCAAAACCAGCTGTGCTGGGCAGGGCATGTCATTCGTATTCCTAATGCCAGACTCCTGAAGCAACTGCTCTACTGGGAACTTGATCATTGAAAGGAGACTCCCAGGAAGACAGCGGAAACACTTTAGGGACCTCTCAAAGCATCCCTGAAGAGGTCAAACATCTCCACTGATTCATGGGAGACCCTGGCTTGTGACTGATGAAATGGAGGAGGCTTGCTTGGGAAGGCACTGAACACATCGAGAGACTTCATTGGGAATGCAGTGATGAAGTTGAGATGTTGGAGAGGGTGCACAAGCCTCCAAACAACCCATCTATCCAACCTTGAAGCACCACCTGCCCTGCATGTGGCTGAATCTGCAGGTCTCTCACATTGGACTTATTAGCCATTTCAGAACCTATTGCACCAGAGTCATCCTCGATCCCAAGGAATCACCGAAGAAGAAGATTTCCAGTACTTTTTGTTCTTGTTTCCCGCAGCCATGTTTTTCAAAAGCATATTACATGGGCAGTTCAATGAGCTGTCCCACTTACTTGAGAATTAGGAACTCACTCCTTGCTATATCATCATTCAATTATCTTTCAAGCAAATAAAATAATTCTTCAATCAATGTAAACCCAACCACTGAAGTCAATAGAAATAAAAGTCATGAGAGGTTTAAAACCAGCTGGTGATTCACTATTATCCATTTCATAATGTTGTACAAATCAAAATGATCTCCTCTAACTATTATATAAGTGATGTAATACTCTTAAGGAATATGGAATGTCATTTTTGCAGAACAGGTGGAGAAGAAGCCTTTTGCAGTATCACCATTCCGTAATGGCACAATGTTCCAGTATGCTCAGGTGATATTGCCATCTGTGGAATATGTGCATAATTTAGTGTTTTGTATGAATGAGTAATATACACAGATAGGACTCAAAGGCCATGTCAAGTGGGTTTGTTCTACGTTGTCAGTGAAAGGAAGAATAAATGCTCAAAGACCAGAGTTACAAGCTCCAGAAGGGTTTTAGTAAAAAAATAAACAATTCTTTGCCAAGTAATTATGTGAAATGAACATTGCTATTGAATGAGAACATGTCTCGATCCCTACAGCACCCACTGCTGCTGAAACTCTAACCCAAGGCCTCTTCTCAAATGGTCTTCCAGCCATCACCACTTCTAACCTGCACAAATGAAACCCATTCATAAAGTTGTTGCCTATGTCCCCATCCAAAGAGGGTGGAAATGAATGCCCTCCCCTGAGGTGAGTTTGGAGGCGAGGGCATTTAATCAGGCAGAGGGTGGCAGGACCCTGCCGTCTTCCCGCCTCTACCCAATTGAGTCTGGGGTGGGAAGGCTCATTGGATGAATTTCCTGCCCGGGGCCAATTGAGGCCCTTAAGTGGACAATTAATGCCCACTTAAGGGCCTCGTCTAGCCGCCACTGGTATTCAACCAGTGGCGGGCAAAGGCAGTCACCATGCCGCAAGCAGGGAGGCAAATTCTGTTGTGTTTGTTTGCGGACTCCCGATGTGGGGGCAGGGTGTTCCTAGTTCAAAGGCACTCAGTGCCCAATCAAAGGACTAAGTATTGGAAAGGGAAGTGGGAGTCGCTGACAGCCATTCCCCTGCCCTTACTGACAACTCCCCTTCCTGTGACTCCACCCTGTGACCCCATCCTGCCCCCACTTACCTGTGGCCTGGGTCCCTCTGCGATCCTAGGCTTCTGGCGGGTGCATTCCCACAGCAGCCATCGGTCCCCTGTTGGTGCTGCCTGGAATGCACAGTTGCTGGCCTCTGATTGGCTGACACTTTTGTGGGACTAGGAATTCTTCCCCCAGGCTCCTTGATCCCGGGGAAGGCCCACTTGAGAGGCACAATTCGGTGGGCCTTTTCCAAAAGGGATGATGCGGGATTCTTGTTGACTCTCCAGCCAACGGGTGAGACTGTCACCTGCATTAAGTAACGCCAAAGTCTGCATTCCAAACACCCTGGACCTTGTCAGTTTCCATTGAGTTCTCATGATTTTGAAATCCTCTTTCTCACTTTCAAACGTCTCCATGGTCTTATCCGCCATAAACAAGCACCTTCTACTGCCTCTCCTTAGTTCTGAAGAAGAGTCATACGGACTCGAAACATTAACTGTTTCTCTCTCCACAGATACCACCAGGCCTGTTGAGTTTTTCCAGCATTTTCAGTTTTTATTTTTGATTTCCAGCATCTGCAGTATTTTGCTTTAACCTTCTACCACATTCCTTGCCTCAAACCCCTTCTGCTCTATCATTAACAATCTATGTTTAATTTATTACATGCCTCCTACCTTGAATTCCAACCCTAAACACCTCCACTTCACCACCTCTGGCCCTGCTTTTCAAAACCTTTCTCTTCAAATGTGCAATCAACTCTCTAGCCCCTGTTCTTGTTCTTCCTGGATGACCCATAAAGATTTCCCCCTCACCCTGAAGTACTATGTGATGACTTCCAGCATTTGAACAGCACCATGAGAAGGTTGAAAACCCTGGGAAATGATGACGGGCGGATTTTTTATCTAGAATCATAGAACAGTACAGCATAGGAGGAAGCTATTTGGCCCATTGAGCCTCTGATGGTTCTTTTGAAGATCAATCCAGTTAATCCCACGCTCCCCTCCTTTTCCCATATCCCTCTAATTTAATTCTCCCTCAAGTTTTTATGTAATTCCTTTCTAAAAGCTACTATTGAATCTATTTTCCCCACTATTTCAGTGCATTCCAATTCTTAAACACTCCTTGCACTAAAGGGTTTCTCCTCATACTTCTTCTGATTCTTTTGCCACTCAATATAAATCTGTGCCCTTTCGTAATGGATCCTTCAGCCATTGGAAACTGTTCCTCTTTATTTCCTCCCCCTTCAGGTACCATGCCCTAATAGGGCATTGGCATCCAAGAATGTCCATTGGATCGGTCCATGATTCTGCTTGACAAAGTGTTGCAGTGGCTGTGTGAACTGTGAAAGGAAATGCTCCTCCCAACAGCAGGAATTATTTCAAGATAATCATAATCCCACCACCACCTCCACCCACCCCCCACACCCACACACACACACACACACACACACACACACAAACACAATATCAAAAAACACAGAGAATGACCAGAGCAATGTGATGCACAATCTGCTGTCTATCACAAAGCCGTTACTGCACTCACAGTGAATATTGTTCTGGCCACAGCATTGAGGCACGAAGAACATATAAACTGATGCTGATTGGAATTGTAAGGAGGAAGACAAACAGATACAGCTCATAGCAGCTATTGCATAAACTGAAAACAGTCGAGTAGGGAGATGGTGGTATAGTGGTGATATCAATAGACTACTAATCCAGAGAGTAAAGCTAATGCTCCGGGGATTTGGGATCAAATCCCATTCCAGCGGCTGATGGAATTTAAATTCAGTTAATAAATATGGCGTTAAAAGCTAATATCAGTAATGGCGATAATCTCAGTAATGGTGATATTCTCCGTAATTGCGATAATCTCACTAATGGCGATATTCTCCGTAATGGCGATAATCTCAGTAATGGTGATATTCTCAGTAATAGTGATATTCTAAGTAATGGCGATAATCTCAGAAATGGTGGTATTGTCAGTAATGGTGTTATTCTCAGTAATGGTGATGATCTCAGTAATGGCGATAATCTCAGTAATGGTGATATTCACAGTAATGGTGATAATCTCAGTAAATGTGAAATTCTCAGTAATGGTGATAATCTCAGTAATGGCGATAATCTCAGTAATGGTGATATTCACAGTAATGGTGATAATCTCAGTAATGGTGATATTCTCAGTAATGGTGATAATCTCAGTAATGGCGATAATCTCAGTAATGGTGATATTCTCAGTAACGGTGATATTCTCAGTAATGGTGATATTCTCGGTAATGGTGATAATCTCAGTAATGGTGATAATCTCAGTAATGGTGATATTCTCAGTAATGGCAATAATCTCAGTAATGGTGATAATCTCAGTAATGGCGATAATCTAGTAATGGCGATATTCTCGGTAATGGTGATAATCTCGGTAATGGTAATATTCTCAGTAATGGTGACATTCTCAGTAATGGTGATAATCTCAGTAATGGTGATGATCTCAGTAATGGCGATATTCTCAGTAATGGCGACATTCTCAGTAATGGTGATAATCTCAGTAATGGTGATATTCTCAGTAATGGTGATAATCTCAGTAATGGCGATAATCTCAGTAACGGTGATAATCTCAGTAATGGTGATAATCTCGGTAATGGTGATAAACTCAGTAAAGGTGATAATCTCTGTAATGGCGATAATCTCAGTAATGGTGATATTCCTGATAATGGTGATAATCTCAGAAATGGCGATAATCTCAATAATGATGATATTCTCAGCAATGGTGATAATCTCAGTAATGGCGATAATCTCAGTAATGGTGATATTCTCAGTAATGATTATAATTTCAGTAATGGCAATAATCTCAGTAATGGTGATAATCTCAGTAATGGCAATAATCTCATTAATGGTGATAATCTCAGTAATGGCGATAATCTCAGTAATGGTGATAACCACAGTAATGGCAATAATCGCAGTAATGGTGATAATCTCAGTAATGGCAATAATCTCAGTAATGGCAATAACCTCAGTAATGGTGATAATCTCAGTAATGGCGATAATCTCAGTAATGGTGATAATCTCAGTAATGGCAATAATCTCAGTAATGGTGATAATCTCAGTAATGGCAATAAACTCAGTAATGGTGATAATCTCAGTAATGGTGATAATCTCAGTAATAGCGATAATCTCAGTAATGGCAATAATCTCAGTAATGGCGACAATCTCATAAATGGCGATAATCTCAGTAATGGTGATATTCTCAGTAATGGCGATATTCTCAGTAATGGCAGATAATCTCAGTAATGGTGATATATTTGGTAATGGCGATAATCTCAGTGATGGCAATAATCTCAGTAATGGCGATATTCTCAGTAATGGCGATATTCTCAGTAAGGGCAGATAATCTCAGGAATGGTGATATTTTGGGTAATGGTGATAATCTCAGTAATGGCGATATTCTCAGTAATGGCGATAATCTCAGTAATGGTGATATTTTCAGTAATAGTGATAATCTCAGTAATGGCGATATTCTCGCTAATGGTGATAATCTCAGTAATGGTGATAATCTCGGTAATTGCGATAATCTCAGTAATGGTGATAATCTCAGTAATGGCGATATTCTCAGTAATGGTAATAATCTCAAGAATGGTGATATTCTCGGTAATAGTGGTATTGTCAATAATGGTCATAATCTCAGTAATGTTGATAACCTCAGTAATGGCGATAATATCAGAAATGGTGATATTCTCAGGAATGGTGATAATGTCAGTAATGGCAATATTCTCAGTAATGGTGATATTCTCGGTAATGGTGATAATCTCAGTAATGGTGATATACTCGGTAAAGGTGGTAATCTCAGTAATGGCGATATTGTCGGTAATGGTGATAATCTCAGTAATGGCGATATTGTCAGTAATCGTGATAATCTCAGTAATGGTGATAATCTCAGTAATGGTGATATTCTCAGTAATGGCAATAATCTCAGTAATGGTGATAATCTTAGTATTGGGTATAATCTCAGTAAGGGCGATAATGTCAGTAATGGTGATATTCTCGGTAATGGTGATATTCTCAGTAATGCTGATATTCTCGGTAATGGTGATATTTTCGGTAATGGTGATAATCTCAGTATTGGCGACAAGCTCAGTAATGGCGATAATCTCAGTAATGGTGATAATCTCAGTAATGGTGATAATCTCAGTAAAGGAGATATTCTCAGTAATGGAGATATTCTAGGTAATGGAGATAATCTCAGTAATGGTGATAATCTCAGTAATGGTATCTCAGTAATGGTGATAATCTCAGTAATGGCGATAATCTCAGTATTGGTGATAATCTCAGTAATGGCGATAATCTCAGTAATGGTGATAATCGCAGTAATGGCGATATTCTCAGTAATGGTGATAATCTCAGTAATGGCGATATTTTCGGTAATAGTGATATTCTCGGTAATGGTGATAATCTCAGTAATGGTGATAATCTCAGTAATGGTGATATTCTCGGTAATGGTGATAATCTCAGTATTGGTGATATTCTCAGTAATGGTGATAATCTCAGTAATGGCGATAATCTCAGTAATGGCGATATTCTCAGTAACGGTGATATTCTCAGTAATGGTGATATTCTCGGTAATGGTGATAATCTCAGTAATGGTGATATTCTCGGTAATGGTGATAATCTCAGTAATGGTGATAATCTCACTAATGGTGATATTCTCAGTAATGGCAATAATCTCAGTAATGGTGATAATCTCAGTAATGGCGATAATCTCAGTAATGGCGATATTCTCGGTAATGGTGATAATCTCGGTAATGGCGATAATCTCAGTAATGGTAATATTCTCAGTAATGGTGACATTCTCAGTAATGGTGATGGTCTCAGTAATGGCGATATTCTCAGTAATGGTGACATTCTCAGTAATGGTGATAATCTCAGTAATGGTGATATTCTCAGTAATGGTGCTAATCTCAGTAATGGCGATATTCTCAGTAACGGTGATAATCTCGGTAATGGTGATAATCTCGGTAAAGGTGATATTCTCAGTAATGGCGACATTCTCAGTAATGGTGATAGTAATGGTGATAATCTCAGTAATGGTGATATTCTCGGTAATGGTGATAATCTCAGCAATGGCGATATACTCAGTAATGGTGATAATCTCAGTAATGGTGATATTCTCAGTAATGGTGATAAACTCAGTAAAGGTGATAATCTCTGTAATGGCGATAATCTCAGTAATGGTGATATTCCTGATAATGGTGATAATCTCAGAAATGGCGATAATCTCAGTAATGATGATATTCTCAGCAATGGTGATAATCTCAGTAATGGTGATAATCTCAGTTATGGCGATATTCTCTGTAATGGTGATAATCTCAGTAATGGCGATATTCCCAGTAATGGTATTAATCTCGGTAATGGCGATAATCTCAGTAATTGCGATATTCTCATTAATGGCGACAATCTCACTAATGGTGATATTCTCAGTAATGGTGATAATCTCAGTAATGGTGATATTCTAAGTAATGGTGATAATCTCAGTAATGGTGATAATCTCAGTAATGGTGATATTCTAAGTAATGGTGATAATCTCAGTAATGGTGATAATCTCAGTAATGGCAATAATCACAGTAATGGTGATATTCTCGGTAATGGTGATAATCCCAATAATAGTGATATTCTCAGTACTGGCGACATTCTCATTAATGGTGATAATCTCAGTAATGGTGATATTCTTGATAATGGTGATAATCTCAGTAATGGTGATAATCTCAGTAATGGTGATATTCTCAGTAATGGCAATAATCTCAGTAATGGTGATAATCTCAGTAATGGCGACAACCTCATTAATGGTGATAATCTCAGGAATGGTGATATTCTCAGTAATGGTGATAATCTCAGCAATGGTGATAATCTCAGTGATGGTGATAATCTAAGTAATGGCGATATTCTCAGTAATGGCGACATTCTCAGTAATGGTGATAATCTCAGTAATGGTGATATTCTCAGTAATGGCGATAATCTCAGTAATGGCGATAATCTCAGTAATGGTGATATTCTCAGTAATGGTGATAATCTCAGTAATGGTGATATTCTCGGTAATGCAGATAATCTCTGTAATGGCGATATTCTCAGTAACGGTGATAATCTCAGTAATGGTTATAATCTCGGTAATGGTGACATTCTCGGTAATGGCGATAATCTCAGAAATGGCGACATTCTCAGTAATGGCGACATTCTCAGTAATGGTGATAGTAATGGTGATAATCTCAGTAATGGTGATATTCTCAGTAATGGTGATAATCTCAGTAATGGCGATAATCTCAGTAAAGGAGATAATCACAGTAATGGAGATAATCTCAGTAATGGTGATATTCTCGGTAATGGTGATATTCTCAGTAATGCTGATATTCTCGGTAATGGTGATATTCTCGGTAATGGTGATATTCTCGGTAATGGTGATAATCTCAGTATTGGCGACAATCTCAGTAATGGCGATAATCTCAGTAATGGTGATAATCTCAGTAATGGTGATAATCTCAGTACAGGAGATAATCACAGTAATGGAGATAATCTCAGTAATGGTGATATTCTCGGTAATGGTGATATTCTCAGTAATGCTGATATTCTCGGTAATGGTGATATTCTCGGTAATTGTGATAATCTCAGTATTGGCAACAATCTCAGTAATGGCGATAATCTCAGTAATGGAGATAATCTCAGTAATGGTGATATTCTCGGTAATGGAGATTATCTCAGTAATGGTGATAATCTCAGTAATGGTTTCTCAGTATGGGTGTTATTCTCGGTAATGGTGATAATCTCAGTAATGGCAATAATGTCAGTAATGGCGATAATCTCAGTAATGGTGACAATCGCAGTAATGGCGATATTCTCAGTAATGGTGATAATCTCAGTAATGGCGATATTTTCGGTAATAGTGATATTCTCAGTAATGGTGATAATCTCAGTAATGGTGATATTCTCGGTATGGTGATAATCTCAGTAATGGTGATAATCTCAGTAATGGCGATAATCTCAGTAATGGTGATAATCTCAGTTATGGCGATATTCTCTGTAATGGTGATAATCTCAGTAATGGCGATATTCCCAATAATGGTTTTAATCTCGGTAATGGCGATAATCTCAGTAATTGCGATATTCTCATTAATGGCGACAATCTCACTAATGGTGTTATTCTCAGTAATGGTGATAATCTCAGTAATGGCGATATTTTCGGTAATAGTGATATTGTCGGTAATGGTGATAATCTCAGTAATGGTGATAATCTCAGTAATGGTGATACTCTCGGTAATGGTGATAATCTCAGTAATGGTGATAATCTCAGTAATGGCGATAATCTCAGTAATGGTGATAATCTCAGTTATGGCGATATTCTCTGTAATGGTGATATTCTCAGTAATGGCGACATTCTCAGTAATGGTGATAATCTCAGTAATGGTGATATTCTCAGTAATGGTGATAATCTCAGTAATGGCGATAATCACAGTAATGGCGACATTCTCATTAATGGCGACATCCTCAGTAATGGTGATAGTAATGGTGATAATCTCAGAAACGGTGATATTCTCAGTAATGGTGATAATGTCAGTAATGGCGATATTCTCAGCAATGGTGATAATCTCAGGAATGGCGATATTCTCAGTAATGAAGATAATCTCAGTAATGGTGATATTTTCGGCAATAGTGATACTCTCGGTAATGGTTATAATCTCAGTAATGGTGATAATCTCAGTAATGGTGATATTCTGGGAAATGTTGATAATCTCCGTAATGGGAATACTCTCGGTAATTGTGATAATCTCAGTAATGGTGATATTCTCAGCAATGGTGATAATCTCATTAATGGTGATAATCTCAGTAATGGTGATATTCTCAGAAATAGCAATAATCTCAGTAATGGAGATTATCTCAGTTATGGCGATAATCTCAGTAATGGTGATATTCTCGGTAACGGTAAAAATCTCAGTAATGTCGATAATCTCAGTCATGGCGACATTCTCAGTAATGGTGATAGTAATGGTGATAATCTCAGTAATGGTGATAATCTCAGAAATGGCGATAATCTCTGTAATGGTGATAATCTCAGTAATGGCAATAATCTCAGTAATGGTGATAATCTCAGTAATGGCGATATTCTCAGTAATGATGATAATCTCAGTAATGGCGATAATCTCAGTAATGGTGATAATCTCAGTAATGGCGATATTCTCTGTAAGGGTGAAAATCCCAATACTGGCGATATTCTCAGTAATGGCGCCATTCTCAGTAATGGTGATAATCTCAGTAACGGTGATATTCTCGATAATGGTGTTAATCTCAGTAATGGTGATAATCTCAGTAATGGTGATATTCTCAGAAATGGCAATAATCGCAGTAATGGTGATTAGCTCAGTCATGGTGATAATCTCCCTAATGCTGATATACTCGGTAACGGTAATAATCTCGGTAATGTCGATAATCTCAGTCATGGCGACATTCTCAGTAATGGTGATAGTAATGGTGATAATCTCAGTAATGGTGATAATCTCAGAAATGGTGATAATCTCTGTAATGGCGATAATCTCAGTAATGGCAATAATCTCAGTAATGGTGATAATCTAAGTAATGGGAATAATCTCAGTAATGGCAATAATCTCAGTAATGGTGATAATCTTAGTAATGGGTATAATCTCAGTAATGGCGATAATCTCAGTAATGGTGATTTTCTCGGTAATGGTGATAATCTCGGTAATGACGATAATCTCAGTAATGGTGAAATGCTCAGTAATAGCGACATTCTTAATAATGGCAATAATCTCAGTAATGGTGATAATCTCAGTAATGGCAATAATCTCAGTAATGGTGATAATCTTAGTAATGGGTATAATCTCAGTAATGGCGATAATCTCAGTAATGGTGATTTTCTCGGTAACGGTGATCATCTCGGTAATGGCGATAATCTCAGTAATGGTGATAATCGCAGCAATGGCGATATCTCAGTAATGGTGATAATCTCAATAATGGTGAATTTTTCGGTAATAGAGATATTCTCGGTCATGGTGATAATCGCAGTAATGGTGATAATCTCAGTAATGGTGATATTCTCGGTAATGGTGATAATCTCAGTAATGGTGATAATCTCAGTAATGGCGATAATCTCAGTAATGGTGATAATCTCAATAATGGCGATATTCTCAGTAATGGTGATAATCTCAGTAATGGCGATAATCTCAGTAATGGTGATATTCTCAGTAATGGCGATATTCTCTTTAACGGTGAAAATCCCAATGATAGCAATATTCTCAGTAATGGCGACATTCTCAGTAATGGTGATAATCTCAGTAATGGTGATATTCTCGATAATGGTGTTAATCTCAGTCATGGTGATAATCTCAGTAATGGTGATAATCTCAGAAATGGCAATAATCTCTGTAATGGTGATTATCTCAGTAATGGCGATAATCTCATTAATGGTGATATTCTGGGTAACGGTAATAATCTCTGTAATGGCTATAATCTCTGTAATGGTGATATTCTCGGAAAGGTCGACATTCTCAGTAATAGTGATAATCTCAATAATGGTGATATTCTCAGTAATGATGATAATCTCAGTAATGGTGATAATCTCAGCAATGGTGATAATCTAAGTAATGGCGATATTCTCAGTAATGGCGACATTCTCAGTAATGGTGATAATCTGAGTGATGGTGATATTCTCAGCAATGGCAATAATCTCAGTAATGGTGATATTCTCAGTAAGGGTGAAAATCCCAATAATGGTGACCTTCTCAGAAATGGCGACATTCTCAGTAATGGTGATAATCTCAGTAATGGTGATATTCTTGGTAATGGTGATAATCACAGTAATGGTAATAATCTCAGTAATGGTGATATTCTCAGAAATGGCAATAATCTCAGTAATTGTGATAATCTTAGTAATGGCGATAATCTCACTAATGGTGATATTCTCGGTAACGGTTATTTCTCAGTAATGGCGATAATCTCAGTAACGGTGATATTCTCAGAAATGGCGACATTCTCAGTATTGGTGATAATCTCAGCAATGGTGATATTCTCAGTAATGGTGATAATCTCAGTAATGGTGATAATCTCAGTAATGGTGACAACATAAGTAATGGCGATATTCTCAGTAATGGCGACATTCTCAGTAATGGTGATAATCTGTGCAATGGTGATAATCTAAGTAAGGGCGATATCTCAGTAATGGCTACATTCTCAGTAATGGTGATAATCTCAGTAATGGTGATATTCTCAGTAATGGCGATAATCTCAGTAATGGTGATATTCTCAGTACTGGTGATAATCTCAGTAATGGCGATATTCTCAGCAATGGTGATAATCTCATTAATGGTGATAATCTCAGTAATGGTGATATTCTTGGTAATGGCGATAATCTCAGTAATGGCGACATTCTCATTAATGGCGACATCCTCAGTAATGGTGATAGTAATGGTGATAATCTCAGAAACGGTGATATTCTCAGTAATGGTGATAATGTCAGTAATGGCGATATTCTCAGCAATGGTGATAATCTCAGGAATGGCGATATTCTCAGTAATGAAGATAATCTAAGTAATGGTGATATTTTCGGCAATAGTGATACTCTCGGTAATGGTTATAATCTCAGTAATGGTGATAATCTCAGTAACGGTGATATTCTGGGAAATGTTGATAATCTCCGTAATGGGAATACTCTCGGTAATTGTGATAATCTCAGTAATGGTGATATTCTCAGCAATGGTGATAATCTCATTAATGGTGATAATCTCAGTAATGGTGATATTCTCAGAAATAGCAATAATCTCAGTAATGGAGATTATCTCAGTTATGGCGATAATCTCAGTAATGGCAATAATCTCAGTAATGGTGATAATCTTAGTAATGGGTAGAATCTCAGTAATGACGATAATCTCAGTAATGGTGATATTCTAAGTAATGGTGATAATCTAGGTAATGGCGATAATCTCAGTAATGGTGATATGCTCAGTAATGGCGACATTCTCAGTAATGGTGATATTCTCAGTAAAGGTGATAATCTCAGTAATGGTGATATTCTCAGTAATGGTGATAATCTCAATAATGGCAATAATCTCAGTAATAGTGATAATCTCAGTAATGGTGATAATATCAGGAACGGCAATAATTTCAGTAATGGTGATATTCTCGGTAATGGCGATATTCTCAGTAATGACGACATTCTCAGAAATGGTGATAATCTCATTAATGGTGATATTCGCAGTAATGGTGATAATCTCTTTAATGGCGATAATCACAGTAATGGTGATATTCTCTGTAATGGTGATAATCTCAGTAAAGGCGACAATCTCTGTAAAGGCGATAATCTCAGTTATGGTGATATTCTCAGTAATGGTGATAATCTCATTAATGGAGATAATCTCAGTAATGGTGATATTCTGGGCAATGGTGATAATCTCAGTAATGGCGATAATCTCAGTAATGGTGATAATCTCAGTAATGGCGATAATCTCAGTAATGGTGATAATCTCAGTAGTGGCGATAATCTCAGTAATGGTGAAATCGCTCTAATGGCGATATCTCAGTAATGGTGATAACCTGAATAATTGTGATTTTTTCAGTAATAGTGATATTCTCGGTTATGGTGATAATCTCAGTAATGGTGATATTGTCGGTAATGGCGATATTCTCAGTAATGGCGACATTCTCAGTGATGGTGATAATCTGTGCAATGGTGATAATCTAAGTAAGGGCGATATTCTCAGTAATGGCTACATTCTCAGTAATGGTGATAATCTCAGTAATGGTGATATTCTCAGTAATGGCGATAATCTCAGTAATGGTGATATTCTCAGTACTGGTGATAATCTCAGTAATGGCGATATTCTCAGCAATGGTGATAATCTCATTAATGGTGATAATCTCAGTAATGGTGATATTCTTGGTAATGGCGATAATCTCAGTAATGGCGACATTCTCATTAATGGCGACATCCTCAGTAATGGTGATAGTAATGGTGATAATCTCAGAAACGGTGATATTCCCAGTAATGGTGATAATCTCAGTAATGGTGATAATCTCAGTAATGGTGATAATCTCAGTAATGGCGATATTCTCAGTAATGTTGATAATCTCAGTAATGGTGATATTCTCGGTAATAGTGATACTCTCGGTAATGGTCATAATATCAGTAATGGTGATAATCTCAGTAATGGTGATTTTCTCGGTAATGGTGATAATCTCGGTAATGACGATAATCTCAGTAATGGTGAAATGCTCAGTAATGGCGACATTCTTAATAATGGCAATAATCTCAGTAATGGTGATAATCTCAGTAATGGCAATAATCTCAGTAATGGTGATAATCTTAGTAATGGGTATAATCTCAGTAATGGCGATAATCTCAGTAATGGTGATTTTCTCGGTAACGGTGATCATCTCGGTAATGGCGATAATCTCAGTAATGGTGATAATCGCAGCAATGGCGATATCTCAGTAATGGTGATAATCTCAATAATGGTGAATTTTTCGGTAATAGAGATATTCTCGGTCATGGTGATAATCGCAGTAATGGTGATAATCTCAGTAATGGTGATATTCTCGGTAATGGTGATAATCTCAGTAATGGTGATAATCTCAGTAATGGTGATAATCTCAATAATGGCGATATTCTCAGTAATGGTGATAATCTCAGTAATGGCGATAATCTCAGTAATGGTGATATTCTCAGTAATGGCGATATTCTCTTTAACGGTGAAAATCCCAATGATAGCAATATTCTCAGTAATGGCGACATTCTCAGTAATGGTGATAATCTCAGTAATGGTGATATTCTCGATAATGGTGTTAATCTCAGTCATGGTGATAATCTCAGTAATGGTGATAATCTCAGAAATGGCAATAATCTCTGTAATGGTGATTATCTCAGTAATGGCGATAATCTCATTAATGGTGATATTCTGGGTAACGGTAATAATCTCTGTAATGGCTATAATCTCTGTAATGGTGATATTCTCGGAAAGGTCGACATTCTCAGTAATAGTGATAATCTCAATAATGGTGATATTCTCAGTAATGATGATAATCTCAGTAATGGTGATAATCTCAGCAATGGTGATAATCTCAGTAATGGAGATATTCTCAGTAATGGTAATAATCTCAAGAATGGTGATATTCTCGGTAATAGTGGTATTGTCAATAATGGTCATAATCTCAGTAATGTTGATAACCTCAGTAATGGCGATAATATCAGAAATGGTGATATTCTCAGTAATGGTGATAATGTCAGTAATGGCAATATTCTCAGTAATGGTGATATTCTCGGTAATGGTGATAATCTCAGTAATGGTGATATACTCGGTAATGGTGGTTATCTCAGTAATGGCGATATTGTCGGTAATGGTGATAATTTCAGTAATGGCGATATTGTCAGTAATTGTGATAATCTCAGTAATGGTGATAATCTCAGTAATGGTGATATTCTCAGTAATGGCAATAATCTCAGTAATGGTGATAATCTTAGTAATGGGTATAATCTCAGTAAGGGCGATAATGTCAGTAATGGTGATATTCTCGGTAATGGTGATATTCTCAGTAATGCTGATATTCTCGGTAATGTTGATATTCTCGGTAATGGTGATAATCTCAGTATTGGCGACAATCTCAGTAATGGCGATAATCTCAGTAATGGTGACAATCTCAGTAATGGTGATAATCTCAGTAAAGGAGATATTCTCAGTAATGGAGATAATCTCAGTAATGGTGATATTCTCGGTAATGGAGATAATCTCAGTAATGGTGATAATCTAAGTAATGGTATCTCAGTAATGGTGATAATCTCAGTAATGGCGATAATCTCAGTATTGGTGATAATCTCAGTAATGGCGATAATCTCAGTAATGGTGATAATCGCAGTAATGGCGATATTCTCAGTAATGGTGATAATCTTAGTAATGGCGATATTTTCGGGAATAGTGATATTCTCGGTAATGGTGATAATCTCAGTAATGGTGATAATCTCAGTAATGGTGATATTCTCGGTAATGGTGATAATCTCAGTAATGGTGACAATCTCAGTAATGGCGATAATCTCAGTAATGGTGATAATCTCAGTTATGGCGATATTCTCTGTAATGGTGATAATCTCAGTAATGGCGATATTCCCAGTAATGGTATTAATCTCGGTAATGGCGATAATCTCAGTAATTGCGATATTCTCATTAATGGCGACAATCTCACTAATGGTGATATTCTCAGTAATGGTGATAATCTCAGTAATGGTGATATTCTAAGTAATGGTGATAATCTCAGTAATGGTGATAATCTCAGTAATGGTGATATTCTAAGTAATGGTGATAATCTCAGTAATGGTGATAATCTCAGTAATGGCAATAATCACAGTAATGGTGATATTCTCGGTAATGGTGATAATCCCAATAATAGTGATATTCTCAGTACTGGCGACATTCTCATTAATGGTGATAATCTCAGTAATGGTGATATTCTTGATAATGGTGATAATCTCAGTAATGGTGATAATCTCAGTAATGGTGATATTCTCAGTAATGGCAATAATCTCAGTAATGGTGATAATCTCAGTAATGGCGACAACCTCATTAATGGTGATAATCTCAGGAATGGTGATATTCTCAGTAATGGTGATAATCTCAGCAATGGTGATAATCTCAGTGATGGTGATAATCTAAGTAATGGCGATATTCTCAGTAATGGCGACATTCTCAGTAATGGTGATAATCTCAGTAATGGTGATATTCTCAGTAATGGCGATAATCTCAGTAATGGCGATAATCACAGTAATGGTGATATTCTCAGTAATGGTGATAATCTCAGTAATGGTGATATTCTCGGTAATGCAGATAATCTCTGTAATGGCGATATTCTCAGTAACGGTGATAATCTCAGTAATGGTTATAATCTCGGTAATGGTGACATTCTCGGTAATGGCGCTAATCTCAGAAATGGCGACATTCTCAGTAATGGCGACATTCTCAGTAATGGTGATAGTAATGGTGATAATCTCAGTAATGGTGATATTCTCAGTAATGATGATAATCTCAGTAATGGTGATAATCTCAGTACAGGAGATAATCACAGTAATGGAGATAATCTCAGTAATGGTGATATTCTCGGTAATGGTGATATTCTCAGTAATGCTGATATTCTCTGTAATGGTGATATTCTCGGTAATGGTGATATTCTCGGTAATGGTGATAATCTCAGTATTGGCGACAATCTCAGTAATGGCGATAATCTCAGTAATGGTGATAATCTCAGTAATGGTGATAATCTCAGTACAGGAGATAATCACAGTAATGGAGATAATCTCAGTAATGGTGATATTCTCGGTAATGGTGATATTCTCAGTAATGCTGATATTCTCGGTAATGGTGATATTCTCGGTAATTGTGATAATCTCAGTATTGGCAACAATCTCAGTAATGGCGATAATCTCAGTAATGGAGATAATCTCAGTAATGGTGATATTCTCGGTAATGGAGATTATCTCAGTAATGGTGATAATCTCAGTAATGGTTTCTCAGTATGGGTGTTATTCTCGGTAATGGTGATAATCTCAGTAATGGCAATAATGTCAGTAATGGCGATAATCTCAGTAATGGTGACAATCGCAGTAATGGCGATATTCTCAGTAATGGTGATAATCTCAGTAATGGCGATATTTTCGGTAATAGTGATATTCTCAGTAATGGTGATAATCTCAGTAATGGTGATATTCTCGGTATGGTGATAATCTCAGTAATGGTGATAATCTCAGTAATGGCGATAATCTCAGTAATGGTGATAATCTCAGTTATGGCGATATTCTCTGTAATGGTGATAATCTCAGTAATGGCGATATTCCCAATAATGGTTTTAATCTCGGTAATGGCGATAATCTCAGTAATTGCGATATTCTCATTAATGGCGACAATCTCACTAATGGTGTTATTCTCAGTAATGGTGATAATCTCAGTAATGGCGATATTTTCGGTAATAGTGATATTGTCGGTAATGGTGATAATCTCAGTAATGGTGATAATCTCAGTAATGGTGATACTCTCGGTAATGGTGATAATCTCAGTAATGGTGATAATCTCAGTAATGGCGATAATCTCAGTAATGGTGATAATCTCAGTTATGGCGATATTCTCTGTAATGGTGATATTCTCAGTAATGGCGACATTCTCAGTAATGGTGATAATCTCAGTAATGGTGATATTCTCAGTAATGGTGATAATCTCAGTAATGGCGATAATCACAGTAATGGCGACATTCTCATTAATGGCGACATCCTCAGTAATGGTGATAGTAATGGTGATAATCTCAGAAACGGTGATATTCTCAGTAATGGTGATAATGTCAGTAATGGCGATATTCTCAGCAATGGTGATAATCTCAGGAATGGCGATATTCTCAGTAATGAAGATAATCTCAGTAATGGTGATATTTTCGGCAATAGTGATACTCTCGGTAATGGTTATAATCTCAGTAATGGTGATAATCTCAGTAATGGTGATATTCTGGGAAATGTTGATAATCTCCGTAATGGGAATACTCTCGGTAATTGTGATAATCTCAGTAATGGTGATATTCTCAGCAATGGTGATAATCTCATTAATGGTGATAATCTCAGTAATGGTGATATTCTCAGAAATAGCAATAATCTCAGTAATGGAGATTATCTCAGTTATGGCGATAATCTCAGTAATGGTGATATTCTCGGTAACGGTAAAAATCTCAGTAATGTCGATAATCTCAGTCATGGCGACATTCTCAGTAATGGTGATAGTAATGGTGATAATCTCAGTAATGGTGATAATCTCAGAAATGGCGATAATCTCTGTAATGGTGATAATCTCAGTAATGGCAATAATCTCAGTAATGGTGATAATCTCAGTAATGGCGATATTCTCAGTAATGATGATAATCTCAGTAATGGCGATAATCTCAGTAATGGTGATAATCTCAGTAATGGCGATATTCTCTGTAAGGGTGAAAATCCCAATACTGGCGATATTCTCAGTAATGGCGCCATTCTCAGTAATGGTGATAATCTCAGTAACGGTGATATTCTCGATAATGGTGTTAATCTCAGTAATGGTGATAATCTCAGTAATGGTGATATTCTCAGAAATGGCAATAATCGCAGTAATGGTGATTAGCTCAGTCATGGTGATAATCTCCCTAATGCTGATATACTCGGTAACGGTAATAATCTCGGTAATGTCGATAATCTCAGTCATGGCGACATTCTCAGTAATGGTGATAGTAATGGTGATAATCTCAGTAATGGTGATAATCTCAGAAATGGTGATAATCTCTGTAATGGCGATAATCTCAGTAATGGCAATAATCTCAGTAATGGTGATAATCTAAGTAATGGGAATAATCTCAGTAATGGCAATAATCTCAGTAATGGTGATAATCTTAGTAATGGGTATAATCTCAGTAATGGCGATAATCTCAGTAATGGTGATTTTCTCGGTAATGGTGATAATCTCGGTAATGACGATAATCTCAGTAATGGTGAAATGCTCAGTAATAGCGACATTCTTAATAATGGCAATAATCTCAGTAATGGTGATAATCTCAGTAATGGCAATAATCTCAGTAATGGTGATAATCTTAGTAATGGGTATAATCTCAGTAATGGCGATAATCTCAGTAATGGTGATTTTCTCGGTAACGGTGATCATCTCGGTAATGGCGATAATCTCAGTAATGGTGATAATCGCAGCAATGGCGATATCTCAGTAATGGTGATAATCTCAATAATGGTGAATTTTTCGGTAATAGAGATATTCTCGGTCATGGTGATAATCGCAGTAATGGTGATAATCTCAGTAATGGTGATATTCTCGGTAATGGTGATAATCTCAGTAATGGTGATAATCTCAGTAATGGCGATAATCTCAGTAATGGTGATAATCTCAATAATGGCGATATTCTCAGTAATGGTGATAATCTCAGTAATGGCGATAATCTCAGTAATGGTGATATTCTCAGTAATGGCGATATTCTCTTTAACGGTGAAAATCCCAATGATAGCAATATTCTCAGTAATGGCGACATTCTCAGTAATGGTGATAATCTCAGTAATGGTGATATTCTCGATAATGGTGTTAATCTCAGTCATGGTGATAATCTCAGTAATGGTGATAATCTCAGAAATGGCAATAATCTCTGTAATGGTGATTATCTCAGTAATGGCGATAATCTCATTAATGGTGATATTCTGGGTAACGGTAATAATCTCTGTAATGGCTATAATCTCTGTAATGGTGATATTCTCGGAAAGGTCGACATTCTCAGTAATAGTGATAATCTCAATAATGGTGATATTCTCAGTAATGATGATAATCTCAGTAATGGTGATAATCTCAGCAATGGTGATAATCTAAGTAATGGCGATATTCTCAGTAATGGCGACATTCTCAGTAATGGTGATAATCTGAGTGATGGTGATATTCTCAGCAATGGCAATAATCTCAGTAATGGTGATATTCTCAGTAAGGGTGAAAATCCCAATAATGGCGACCTTCTCAGAAATGGCGACATTCTCAGTAATGGTGATAATCTCAGTAATGGTGATATTCTCGGTAATGGTGATAATCACAGTAATGGTAATAATCTCAGTAATGGTGATATTCTCAGAAATGGCAATAATCTCAGTAATTGTGATAATCTTAGTAATGGCGATAATCTCACTAATGGTGATATTCTCGGTAACGGTTATTTCTCAGTAATGGCGATAATCTCAGTAACGGTGATATTCTCAGAAATGGCGACATTCTCAGTATTGGTGATAATCTCAGCAATGGTGATATTCTCAGTAATGGTGATAATCTCAGTAATGGTGATAATCTCAGTAATGGTGACAACATAAGTAATGGCGATATTCTCAGTAATGGCGACATTCTCAGTAATGGTGATAATCTGTGCAATGGTGATAATCTAAGTAAGGGCGATATCTCAGTAATGGCTACATTCTCAGTAATGGTGATAATCTCAGTAATGGTGATATTCTCAGTAATGGCGATAATCTCAGTAATGGTGATATTCTCAGTACTGGTGATAATCTCAGTAATGGCGATATTCTCAGCAATGGTGATAATCTCATTAATGGTGATAATCTCAGTAATGGTGATATTCTTGGTAATGGCGATAATCTCAGTAATGGCGACATTCTCATTAATGGCGACATCCTCAGTAATGGTGATAGTAATGGTGATAATCTCAGAAACGGTGATATTCTCAGTAATGGTGATAATGTCAGTAATGGCGATATTCTCAGCAATGGTGATAATCTCAGGAATGGCGATATTCTCAGTAATGAAGATAATCTAAGTAATGGTGATATTTTCGGCAATAGTGATACTCTCGGTAATGGTTATAATCTCAGTAATGGTGATAATCTCAGTAACGGTGATATTCTGGGAAATGTTGATAATCTCCGTAATGGGAATACTCTCGGTAATTGTGATAATCTCAGTAATGGTGATATTCTCAGCAATGGTGATAATCTCATTAATGGTGATAATCTCAGTAATGGTGATATTCTCAGAAATAGCAATAATCTCAGTAATGGAGATTATCTCAGTTATGGCGATAATCTCAGTAATGGCAATAATCTCAGTAATGGTGATAATCTTAGTAATGGGTAGAATATCAGTAATGACGATAATCTCAGTAATGGTGATATTCTAAGTAATGGTGATAATCTAGGTAATGGCGATAATCTCAGTAATGGTGATATGCTCAGTAATGGCGACATTCTCAGTAATGGTGATATTCTCAGTAAAGGTGATAATCTCAGTAATGGTGATATTCTCAGTAATGGTGATAATCTCAATAATGGCAATAATCTCAGTAATAGTGATAATCTCAGTAATGGTGATAATATCAGGAACGGCAATAATTTCAGTAATGGTGATATTCTCGGTAATGGCGATATTCTCAGTAATGACGACATTCTCAGAAATGGTGATAATCTCATTAATGGTGATATTCGCAGTAATGGTGATAATCTCTTTAATGGCGATAATCACAGTAATGGTGATATTCTCTGTAATGGTGATAATCTCAGTAAAGGCGACAATCTCTGTAAAGGCGATAATCTCAGTTATGGTGATATTCTCAGTAATGGTGATAATCTCATTAATGGAGATAATCTCAGTAATGGTGATATTCTGGGCAATGGTGATAATCTCAGTAATGGCGATAATCTCAGTAATGGTGATAATCTCAGTAATGGCGATAATCTCAGTAATGGTGATAATCTCAGTAGTGGCGATAATCTCAGTAATGGTGATAATCGCTCTAATGGCGATATCTCAGTAATGGTGATAACCTGAATAATTGTGATTTTTTCAGTAATAGTGATATTCTCGGTTATGGTGATAATCTCAGTAATGGTGATATTGTCGGTAATGGCGTTATTCTCAGTAATGGCGACATTCTCAGTGATGGTGATAATCTGTGCAATGGTGATAATCTAAGTAAGGGCGATATTCTCAGTAATGGCTACATTCTCAGTAATGGTGATAATCTCAGTAATGGTGATATTCTCAGTAATGGCGATAATCTCAGTAATGGTGATATTCTCAGTACTGGTGATAATCTCAGTAATGGCGATATTCTCAGCAATGGTGATAATCTCATTAATGGTGATAATCTCAGTAATGGTGATATTCTTGGTAATGGCGATAATCTCAGTAATGGCGACATTCTCATTAATGGCGACATCCTCAGTAATGGTGATAGTAATGGTGATAATCTCAGAAACGGTGATATTCCCAGTAATGGTGATAATGTCAGTAATGGCGATATTCTCAGCAATGGTGATAATCTCAGGAATGGCGATATTCTCAGTAATGAAGATAATCTCAGTAATGGTGATATTTTCGGCAATAGTGATACTCTCGGTAATGGTTATAATCTCAGTAATGGTGATAATCTCAGTAATGGTGATATTCTGGGAAATGTTGATAATCTCCGTAATGGGAATACTCTCGGTAATTGTGGTAATCTCAGTAATGGTGATATTCTCAGCAATGGTGATAATCTCATTAATGGTGATAATCTCAGTAATGGTGATATTCTCAGAAATAGCAATAATCTCAGTAATGGTGATTATCTCAGTTATGGCGATAATCTCAGTAATGGTGATATTCTCGGTAACGGTAATAATCTCAGTAATGTTGATAATCTCAGTCATGGCGACATTCTCAGTAATGGTGATAGTAATGGTGATAATCTCAGTAATGGTGATAATCTCAGAAATGGCGATAATCTCTATAATGGTGATAATCTCAGTAATGGCAATAATCTCAGTAATGGTGATAATCTCAGTAATGGGAATAATCTCAGTAATGGCAATTATCTCAGTAATGGTGATAATCTTAGTAATGGGTAGAATCTCAGTAATGACGATAATCTCAGTAATGGTGATATTCTAAGTAATGGTGATAATCTCGGTAATGGCGATAATCTCAGTAATGGTGATATGCTCAGTAATGGCGACATTCTCAGTAATGGTGATATTCTCAGTAATGGTGATAATCTCAGTAATGGTGATATTCTCAGTAATGTTGATAATCTCAATAATTTCAATAATCTCAGTAATAGTGATAATCTCAGTAATGGTGATAATATCAGGAACGGCAATAATTTCAGTAATGGTGATATTCTCGGTAATGGCGATATTCTCAGTAATGACGACATTCTCAGTAATGGTGATAATCTCATTAATGGTGATATTCGCAGTAATGGTAATAATCTCTTTAATGGCGATAATCACAGTAATGGTGATATTCTCTGTAATGGTGATAATCTCTGTAATGGCGACAATCTCTGTAAAGGCGATAATCTCAGTTATGGTGATATTCTTAGTAATGGTGATAATCTCATTAATGGAGATAATCTCAGTAATGGTGATATTCTCGGTAATGGTGATAATCTCAGTAATGGCGATAATCTCAGTAATGGTGATAATCTCAGTAGTGGCAATAATCTCAGTAATGGTGACAATCGCAGTAATGGCGATATTCTCAGCAATGGTGATAATCTCAGTAATGGCGATATTTTCGGTAATAGTGATATTCTCAGTAATGGTGATAATCTCAGTAATGGTGATATTCTCGGTAATGGTGATAATCTCAGTAATGGTGATAATCTCAGTAATGACGATAATCTCAGTAATGGTGATAATCTCAGTTATGGCGATATTCTCTGTAATGGTGATAATCTCAGTAATGGCGATATTCCCAATAATGGTTTTAATCTCGGTAATGGCGATAATCTCAGTAATTGCGATATTCTCATTAATGGCGACAATCTCACTAATGGTGTTATTCTCAGTAATGGTGATAATCTCAGTAATGGTGATATTCTAAGTAATGTTGATAATCTAAGTAATGGTGATAATCTCAGTAATGGTGATATTCTGGGAAACGTTGATAATGTCCGTAATGGCCATATTCTCAGTAATGGTGATTATCTTTGTAATGCTGATAATCGCAGTAATGGTGATATTCTCGGTAATGGTGATAATCTCTGTAATGGTGATAATCTCAGTAATAGCGACATTCTCAGTAATGGTGATAATCTCTGTAATGGCGATATTCTCAGTAATGGTGATATTCTCTGTAATGGTGATAATCTCAGTAATGGCGATATTCCCAGTAATGGTATTAATCTCGGTAATGGCGATAATCTCAGTAATTGCGATATTCTCATTAATGGCGACAATCTCACTAATGGTGATATTCTCAGTAATGGTGATAATCTCAGTAATGGTGATATTCTAAGTAATGGTGATAATCTCAGTAATGGTGATAATCTCAGTAATGGTGAAATTCTAAGTAATGGTGATAATCTCAGTAATGGCGATAATCTCAGTAATGGCAATAATCACAGTAATGGTGATATTCTCGGTAATGGTGATATTCTCAGTAATGGCAATAAGCTCAGTAATGGTGATAATCTCAGTAATGGCGATAATCTCAGTAATGGTGATATTCACGGTAATGTTGATAATCTCGGTAATGGCGATAATCTCAGTAATGGTGATATTCTCAGAAATGGCGACAATCTCAGTAATGGCAATACTCTCAGTAATGGCGACAACCTCATTAATGGTGATAATCTCAGGAATGGTGATATTCTCAGTAATGGTGATTATCTCAGTAATGGTGATAATCTCAGTGATGGTGATAATCTAAGTAATGGTGATATTCTCAGTAATGGCGATAATCTCAGTACAGGAGATAATCACAGTAATGGAGATAATCTCAGTAATGGTGATATTCTCGGTAATGGCGATAATCTCAGTACAGGAGATAATCACAGTAATGGAGATAATCTCAGTAATGGTGATATTCTCGGTAATGGTGATATTCTCAGTAATGCTGATATTCTCGGTAATGGCGATATTCTCTGTAATGGTGATAATCTCAGTAATGGCGATATTCCCAGTAATGGTTTTAATCTCGGTAATGGCGATAATCTCAGTAATTGCGATATTCTCATTAATGGCGACAATCTCACTAATCGTGATATTCTCAGTAATGGCTACATTCTCAGTAATGGTGATAATCTCAGTAATGGTGATATTCTCAGTAATGGCGATAATCTCAGTAATGGTGATATTCTCAGTACTGGTGATAATCTCAGTAATGGCGATATTCTCAGCAATGGTGATAATCTCATTAATGGTGATAATCTCAGTAATGGTGATATTCTTGGTAATGGCGATAATCTCAGTAATGGCGACATTCTCATTAATGGCGACATCCTCAGTAATGGTGATAGTAATGGTGATAATCTCAGAAACGGTGATATTCCCAGTAATGGTGATAATGTCAGTAATGGCGATATTCTCAGCAATGGTGATAATCTCAGGAATGGCGATATTCTCAGTAATGAAGATAATCTCAGTAATGGTGATATTTTCGGCAATAGTGATACTCTCGGTAATGGTTATAATCTCAGTAATGGTGATAATCTCAGTAATGGTGATATTCTGGGAAATGTTGATAATCTCCGTAATGGGAATACTCTCGGTAATTGTGGTAATCTCAGTAATGGTGATATTCTCAGCAATGGTGATAATCTCATTAATGGTGATAATCTCAGTAATGGTGATATTCTCAGAAATAGCAATAATCTCAGTAATGGTGATTATCTCAGTTATGGCGATAATCTCAGTAATGGTGATATTCTCGGTAACGGTAATAATCTCAGTAATGTTGATAATCTCAGTCATGGCGACATTCTCAGTAATGGTGATAGTAATGGTGATAATCTCAGTAATGGTGATAATCTCAGAAATGGCGATAATCTCTATAATGGTGATAATCTCAGTAATGGCAATAATCTCAGTAATGGTGATAATCTCAGTAATGGGAATAATCTCAGTAATGGCAATTATCTCAGTAATGGTGATAATCTTAGTAATGGGTAGAATCTCAGTAATGACGATAATCTCAGTAATGGTGATATTCTAAGTAATGGTGATAATCTCAGTAATGGTGATATGCTCAGTAATGGCGACATTCTCAGTAATGGTGATATTCTCAGTAATGGTGATAATCTCAGTAATGGTGATATTCTCAGTAATGTTGATAATCTCAATAATTTCAATAATCTCAGTAATAGTGATAATCTCAGTAATGGTGATAATATCAGGAACGGCAATAATTTCAGTAATGGTGATATTCTCGGTAATGGCGATATTCTCAGTAATGACGACATTCTCAGTAATGGTGATAATCTCATTAATGGTGATATTCGCAGTAATGGTAATAATCTCTTTAATGGCGATAATCACAGTAATGGTGATATTCTCTGTAATGGTGATAATCTCTGTAATGGCGACAATCTCTGTAAAGGCGATAATCTCAGTTATGGTGATATTCTTAGTAATGGTGATAATCTCATTAATGGAGATAATCTCAGTAATGGTGATATTCTCGGTAATGGTGATAATCTCAGTAATGGCGATAATCGCAGTAATGGTGATAATCTCAGTAGTGGCAATAATCTCAGTAATGGTGACAATCGCAGTAATGGCGATATTCTCAGCAATGGTGATAATCTCAGTAATGGCGATATTTTCGGTAATAGTGATATTCTCAGTAATGGTGATAATCTCAGTAATGGTGATATTCTCGGTAATGGTGATAATCTCAGTAATGGTGATAATCTCAGTAATGGCGATAATCTCAGTAATGGTGATAATCTCAGTTATGGCGATATTCTCTGTAATGGTGATAATCTCAGTAATGGCGATATTCCCAATAATGGTTTTAATCTCGGTAATGGCGATAATCTCAGTAATTGCGATATTCTCATTAATGGCGACAATCTCACTAATGGTGTTATTCTCAGTAATGGTGATAATCTCAGTAATGGTGATATTCTAAGTAATGTTGATAATCTAAGTAATGGTGATAATCTCAGTAATGGTGATATTCTGGGAAACGTTGATAATGTCCGTAATGGCCATATTCTCAGTAATGGTGATTATCTTTGTAATGCTGATAATCGCAGTAATGGTGATATTCTCGGTAATGGTGATAATCTCTGTAATGGTGATAATCTCAGTAATAGCGACATTCTCAGTAATGGTGATAATCTCTGTAATGGCGATATTCTCAGTAATGGTGATATTCTCTGTAATGGTGATAATCTCAGTAATGGCGATATTCCCAGTAATGGTATTAATCTCGGTAATGGCGATAATCTCAGTAATTGCGATATTCTCATTAATGGCGACAATCTCACTAATGGTGATATTCTCAGTAATGGTGATAATCTCAGTAATGGTGATATTCTAAGTAATGGTGATAATCTCAGTAATGGTGATAATCTCAGTAATGGTGAAATTCTAAGTAATGGTGATAATCTCAGTAATGGCGATAATCTCAGTAATGGCAATAATCACAGTAATGGTGATATTCTCGGTAATGGTGATAATCCCAATAATGGTGATATTCTCAGTACTGGCGACATTCTCAGTAATGGTGATAATCTCAGTAATGGTGATATTCTTGATAATGGTGATAATCTCAGTAATGGTGATAATCTCAGTAATGGTGATATTCTCAGTAATGGCAATAAGCTCAGTAATGGTGATAATCTCAGTAATGGCGATAATCTCAGTAATGGTGATATTCACGGTAATGTTAATAATCTCGGTAATGGCGATAATCTCAGTAATGGTGATATTCTCAGAAATGGCGACAATCTCAGTAATGGCAATACTCTCAGTAATGGCGACAACCTCATTAATGGTGATAATCTCAGGAATGGTGATATTCTCAGTAATGGTGATTATCTCAGTAATGGTGATAATCTCAGTGATGGTGATAATCTAAGTAATGGTGATATTCTCAGTAATGGCGATAATCTCAGTACAGGAGATAATCACAGTAATGGAGATAATCTCAGTAATGGTGATATTCTCGGTAATGGCGATAATCTCAGTACAGGAGATAATCACAGTAATGGAGATAATCTCAGTAATGGTGATATTCTCGGTAATGGTGATATTCTCAGTAATGCTGATATTCTCGGTAATGGCGATATTCTCTGTAATGGTGATAATCTCAGTAATGGCGATATTCCCAGTAATGGTTTTAATCTCGGTAATGGCGATAATCTCAGTAATTGCGATATTCTCATTAATGGCGACAATCTCACTAATCGTGATATTCTCAGTAATGGCTACATTCTCAGTAATGGTGATAATCTCAGTAATGGTGATATTCTCAGTAATGGCGATAATCTCAGTAATGGTGATATTCTCAGTACTGGTGATAATCTCAGTAATGGCGATATTCTCAGTAATGGTGATAATCTCATTAATGGTGATAATCTCAGTAATGGTGATATTCTTGGTAATGGCGATAATCTCAGTAATGGCGACATTCTCATTAATGGCGACATCCTCAGTAATGGTGATAGTAATGGTGATAATCTCAGAAACGGTGATATTCCCAGTAATGGTGATAATCACAGTAATGGTGATATTCTCGGTAATGGTGATAATCTCATTAATGGCGATATTCTCAGTAATGGTGATAATCTCAGTAATGGTGATATTCTCGGCAATAGTGATACTCTCGGTAACGGTCATAATATCAGTAATGGTGAAAATCTCAGTAATGGTGATTTTCTCGGTAATGGTGATAATCTCAGTAATGGTGATAATCTCAGTAATGGTGAAATGCTCAGTAATGGCGACATTCTTAATAATGGCAATAATCTCAGTAATGGTGATAATCTCAGTAATGGCAATAATCTCAGTAATGGTGATAATCTTAGTAATGGGTATAATCTCAGTAATGGCGATAATCTCAGTAATGGTGATTTTCTCGGTAACGGTGATCATCTCGGTAATGGCGATAATCTCAGTAATGGTGATAATCGCAGCAATGGCGATATCTCAGTAATGGTGATAATCTCAATAATGGTGAATTTTTCGGTAATAGAGATATTCTCGGTCATGGTGATAATCGCAGTAATGGTGATAATCTCAGTAATGGTGATATTCTCGGTAATGGTGATAATCTCAGTAATGGTGATAATCTCAGTAATGGCGATAATCTCAGTAATGGTGATAATCACAATAATGGCGATATTCTCGGTAATGGTGATAATCTCAGTAATGGTGATAATCTCAGTAATGGTGATATTCCCAGTAATGGCGATATTCTCTTTAACGGTGAAAATCCCAATGATAGCAATATTCTCAGTAATGGCGACATTCTCAGTAATGGTGATAATCTCAGTAATGGTGATATTCTCGATAATGGTGTTAATCTCAGTCATGGTGATAATCTCAGTAATGGTGATAATCTCAGAAATGGCAATAATCTCTGTAATGGTGATTATCTCAGTAATGGCGATAATCTCATTAATGGTGATATTCTGGGTAACGGTAATAATCTCTGTAATGGCTATAATCTCTGTAATGGTGATATTCTCGGAAAGGTCGACATTCTCAGTAATAGTGATAATCTCAATAATGGTGATATTCTCAGTAATGATGATAATCTCAGTAATGGTGATAATCTCAGCAATGGTGATAATCTAAGTAATGGCGATATTCTCAGTAATGGCGACATTCTCAGTAATGGTGATAATCTGAGTGATGGTGATATTCTCAGCAATGGCAATAATCTCAGTAATGGTGATATTCTCAGTAAGGGTGAAAATCCCAATAATGGCGACCTTCTCAGAAATGGCGACATTCTCAGTAATGGTGATAATCTCAGTAATGGTGATATTCTCGGTAATGGTGATAATCACAGTAATGGTAATAATCTCAGTAATGGTGATATTCTCAGAAATGGCAATAATCTCAGTAATTGTGATAATCTTAGTAATGGCGATAATCTCACTAATGGTGATATTCTCGGTAACGGTTATTTCTCAGTAATGGCGATAATCTCAGTAACGGTGATATTCTCAGAAATGGCGACATTCTCAGTATTGGTGATAATCTCAGCAATGGTGATATTCTCAGTAATGGTGATAATCTCAGTAATGGTGATAATCTCAGTAATGGTGACAACATAAGTAATGGCGATATTCTCAGTAATGGCGACATTCTCAGTAATGGTGATAATCTGTGCAATGGTGATAATCTAAGTAAGGGCGATATCTCAGTAATGGCTACATTCTCAGTAATGGTGATAATCTCAGTAATGGTGATATTCTCAGTAATGGCGATAATCTCAGTAATGGTGATATTCTCAGTACTGGTGATAATCTCAGTAATGGCGATATTCTCAGCAATGGTGATAATCTCATTAATGGTGATAATCTCAGTAATGGTGATATTCTTGGTAATGGCGATAATCTCAGTAATGGCGACATTCTCATTAATGGCGACATCCTCAGTAATGGTGATAGTAATGGTGATAATCTCAGAAACGGTGATATTCTCAGTAATGGTGATAATGTCAGTAATGGCGATATTCTCAGCAATGGTGATAATCTCAGGAATGGCGATATTCTCAGTAATGAAGATAATCTAAGTAATGGTGATATTTTCGGCAATAGTGATACTCTCGGTAATGGTTATAATCTCAGTAATGGTGATAATCTCAGTAACGGTGATATTCTGGGAAATGTTGATAATCTCCGTAATGGGAATACTCTCGGTAATTGTGATAATCTCAGTAATGGTGATATTCTCAGCAATGGTGATAATCTCATTAATGGTGATAATCTCAGTAATGGTGATATTCTCAGAAATAGCAATAATCTCAGTAATGGAGATTATCTCAGTTATGGCGATAATCTCAGTAATGGCAATAATCTCAGTAATGGTGATAATCTTAGTAATGGGTAGAATCTCAGTAATGACGATAATCTCAGTAATGGTGATATTCTAAGTAATGGTGATAATCTAGGTAATGGCGATAATCTCAGTAATGGTGATATGCTCAGTAATGGCGACATTCTCAGTAATGGTGATATTCTCAGTAAAGGTGATAATCTCAGTAATGGTGATATTCTCAGTAATGGTGATAATCTCAATAATGGCAATAATCTCAGTAATAGTGATAATCTCAGTAATGGTGATAATATCAGGAACGGCAATAATTTCAGTAATGGTGATATTCTCGGTAATGGCGATATTCTCAGTAATGACGACATTCTCAGAAATGGTGATAATCTCAGTAATGGTGATATTCGCAGTAATGGTGATAATCTCTTTAATGGCGATAATCACAGTAATGGTGATATTCTCTGTAATGGTGATAATCTCAGTAAAGGCGACAATCTCTGTAAAGGCGATAATCTCAGTTATGGTGATATTCTCAGTAATGGTGATAATCTCATTAATGGAGATAATCTCAGTAATGGTGATATTCTGGGCAATGGTGATAATCTCAGTAATGGCGATAATCTCAGTAATGGTGATAATCTCAGTAATGGCGATAATCTCAGTAATGGTGATAATCTCAGTAGTGGCGATAATCTCAGTAATGGTGATAATCGCTCTAATGGCGATATCTCAGTAATGGTGATAACCTGAATAATTGTGATTTTTTCAGTAATAGTGATATTCTCGGTTATGGTGATAATCTCAGTAATGGTGATATTGTCGGTAATGGCGTTATTCTCAGTAATGGCGACATTCTCAGTGATGGTGATAATCTGTGCAATGGTGATAATCTAAGTAAGGGCGATATTCTCAGTAATGGCTACATTCTCAGTAATGGTGATAATCTCAGTAATGGTGATATTCTCAGTAATGGCGATAATCTCAGTAATGGTGATATTCTCAGTACTGGTGATAATCTCAGTAATGGCGATATTCTCAGCAATGGTGATAATCTCATTAATGGTGATAATCTCAGTAATGGTGATATTCTTGGTAATGGCGATAATCTCAGTAATGGCGACATTCTCATTAATGGCGACATCCTCAGTAATGGTGATAGTAATGGTGATAATCTCAGAAACGGTGATATTCCCAGTAATGGTGATAATGTCAGTAATGGCGATATTCTCAGCAATGGTGATAATCTCAGGAATGGCGATATTCTCAGTAATGAAGATAATCTCAGTAATGGTGATATTTTCGGCAATAGTGATACTCTCGGTAATGGTTATAATCTCAGTAATGGTGATAATCTCAGTAATGGTGATATTCTGGGAAATGTTGATAATCTCCGTAATGGGAATACTCTCGGTAATTGTGGTAATCTCAGTAATGGTGATATTCTCAGCAATGGTGATAATCTCATTAATGGTGATAATCTCAGTAATGGTGATATTCTCAGAAATAGCAATAATCTCAGTAATGGTGATTATCTCAGTTATGGCGATAATCTCAGTAATGGTGATATTCTCGGTAACGGTAATAATCTCAGTAATGTTGATAATCTCAGTCATGGCGACATTCTCAGTAATGGTGATAGTAATGGTGATAATCTCAGTAATGGTGATAATCTCAGAAATGGCGATAATCTCTATAATGGTGATAATCTCAGTAATGGCAATAATCTCAGTAATGGTGATAATCTCAGTAATGGGAATAATCTCAGTAATGGCAATTATCTCAGTAATGGTGATAATCTTAGTAATGGGTAGAATCTCAGTAATGACGATAATCTCAGTAATGGTGATATTCTAAGTAATGGTGATAATCTCGGTAATGGCGATAATCTCAGTAATGGTGATATGCTCAGTAATGGCGACATTCTCAGTAATGGTGATATTCTCAGTAATGGTGATAATCTCAGTAATGGTGATATTCTCAGTAATGTTGATAATCTCAATAATTTCAATAATCTCAGTAATAGTGATAATCTCAGTAATGGTGATAATATCAGGAACGGCAATAATTTCAGTAATGGTGATATTCTCGGTAATGGCGATATTCTCAGTAATGACGACATTCTCAGTAATGGTGATAATCTCATTAATGGTGATGTTCGCAGTAATGGTAATAATCTCTTTAATGGCGATAATCACAGTAATGGTGATATTCTCCGTAATGGTGATAATCTCTGTAATGGCGACAATCTCGATAATCTCAGTAATGGTGATATTCTCAGTAATGGCAATAATCTCAGTAATGGTGATAATCTCAGTAATGGTGATAATCTCAGTAATTGTGATAATGTCTGTAATGGGAAAATCTCAGTAATGTGATAATCTCAGTAATGGTGATATTCTCAGTAATGGTGATAATCTCATGGTGATAATCTCAGTAATGGTGATAATCTCAGAATGGCGATAATCTCAGTAATGGTGATAATCTCAGTATGGCGATAATCTCAGTAATGTTTATAATCTCAGTAATGGCGATATTCTCAGTAATGTTGATAATCTCAGTAATGGCGATAATCTCAGTAATGGTGATAATCTCAGTAATGGCGATATTCTCTGTAAGGGTGAAAATCCCAATACTGGCGATATTCTCAGTAATGGCGCCATTCTCAGTAATGGTGTTAATCTCAGTAATGGTGATAATCTCAGTAATGGTGATATTCTCAGAAATGGCAATAATCGCAGTAATGGTGATTAGCTCAGTCATGGTGATAATCTCCCTAATGGTGATATACTCGGTAACGGTAATAATCTCGGTAATGTCGATAATCTCAGTCATGGCGACATTCTCAGTAATGGTGATAGTAATGGTGATAATCTCAGTAATGGTGATATTCTCAGTACTGGTGATAATCTCAGTAATGGCGATATTCTCAGCAATGGTGATAATCTCATTAATGGTGATAATCTCAGTAATGGTGATATTCTTGGTAATGGCGATAATCTCAGTAATGGCGACATTCTCATTAATGGCGACATCCTCAGTAATGGTGATAGTAATGGTGATAATCTCAGAAACGGTGATATTCCCAGTAATGGTGATAATGTCAGTAATGGCGATATTCTCAGCAATGGTGATAATCTCAGGAATGGCGATATTCTCAGTAATGAAGATAATCTCAGTAATGGTGATATTTTCGGCAATAGTGATACTCTCGGTAATGGTTATAATCTCAGTAATGGTGATAATCTCAGTAATGGTGATATTCTGGGAAATGTTGATAATCTCCGTAATGGGAATACTCTCGGTAATTGTGGTAATCTCAGTAATGGTGATATTCTCAGCAATGGTGATAATCTCATTAATGGTGATAATCTCAGTAATGGTGATATTCTCAGAAATAGCAATAATCTCAGTAATGGTGATTATCTCAGTTATGGCGATAATCTCAGTAATGGTGATATTCTCGGTAACGGTAATAATCTCAGTAATGTTGATAATCTCAGTCATGGCGACATTCTCAGTAATGGTGATAGTAATGGTGATAATCTCAGTAATGGTGATAATCTCAGAAATGGCGATAATCTCTATAATGGTGATAATCTCAGTAATGGCAATAATCTCAGTAATGGTGATAATCTCAGTAATGGGAATAATCTCAGTAATGGCAATTATCTCAGTAATGGTGATAATCTTAGTAATGGGTAGAATCTCAGTAATGACGATAATCTCAGTAATGGTGATATTCTAAGTAATGGTGGTAAAGGCGATAATCTCAGTTATGGTGATATTCTTAGTAATGGTGATAATCTCATTAATGGAGATAATCTCAGTAATGGTGATATTCTCGGTAATGGTGATAATCTCAGTAATGGCGATAATCTCAGTAATGGTGATAATCTCAGTAGTGGCAATAATCTCAGTAATGGTGACAATCGCAGTAATGGCGATATTCTCAGCAATGGTGATAATCTCATTAATGGTGATAATCTCAGTAATGGTGATATTCTTGGTAATGGCGATAATCTCAGTAATGGCGACATTCTCATTAATGGCGACATCCTCAGTAATGGTGATAGTAATGGTGATAATCTCAGAAACGGTGATATTCTCAGTAATGGTGATAATGTCAGTAATGGCGATATTCTCAGCAATGGTGATAATCTCAGGAATGGCGATATTCTCAGTAATGAAGATAATCTAAGTAATGGTGATATTTTCGGCAATAGTGATACTCTCGGTAATGGTTATAATCTCAGTAATGGTGATAATCTCAGTAACGGTGATATTCTGGGAAATGTTGATAATCTCCGTAATGGGAATACTCTCGGTAATTGTGATAATCTCAGTAATGGTGATATTCTCAGCAATGGTGATAATCTCATTAATGGTGATAATCTCAGTAATGGTGATATTCTCAGAAATAGCAATAATCTCAGTAATGGAGATTATCTCAGTTATGGCGATAATCTCAGTAATGGCAATAATCTCAGTAATGGTGATAATCTTAGTAATGGGTAGAATCTCAGTAATGACGATAATCTCAGTAATGGTGATATTCTAAGTAATGGTGATAATCTAGGTAATGGCGATAATCTCAGTAATGGTGATATGCTCAGTAATGGCGACATTCTCAGTAATGGTGATATTCTCAGTAAAGGTGATAATCTCAGTAATGGTGATATTCTCAGTAATGGTGATAATCTCAATAATGGCAATAATCTCAGTAATAGTGATAATCTCAGTAATGGTGATAATATCAGGAACGGCAATAAGTTCAGTAATGGTGATATTCTCGGTAATGGCGATATTCTCAGTAATGACGACATTCTCAGAAATGGTGATAATCTCAGTAATGGTGATATTCGCAGTAATGGTGATAATCTCTTTAATGGCGATAATCACAGTAATGGTGATATTCTCTGTAATGGTGATAATCTCAGTAAAGGCGACAATCTCTGTAAAGGCGATAATCTCAGTTATGGTGATATTCTCAGTAATGGTGATAATCTCATTAATGGAGATAATCTCAGTAATGGTGATATTCTGGGCAATGGTGATAATCTCAGTAATGGCGATAATCTCAGTAATGGTGATAATCTCAGTAATGGCGATAATCTCAGTAATGGTGATAATCTCAGTAGTGGCGATAATCTCAGTAATGGTGATAATCGCTCTAATGGCGATATCTCAGTAATGGTGATAACCTGAATAATTGTGATTTTTTCAGTAATAGTGATATTCTCGGTTATGGTGATAATCTCAGTAATGGTGATATTGTCGGTAATGGCGTTATTCTCAGTAATGGCGACATTCTCAGTGATGGTGATAATCTGTGCAATGGTGATAATCTAAGTAAGGGCGATATTCTCAGTAATGGCTACATTCTCAGTAATGGTGATAATCTCAGTAATGGTGATATTCTCAGTAATGGCGATAATCTCAGTAATGGTGATATTCTCAGTACTGGTGATAATCTCAGTAATGGCGATATTCTCAGCAATGGTGATAATCTCATTAATGGTGATAATCTCAGTAATGGTGATATTCTTGGTAATGGCGATAATCTCAGTAATGGCGACATTCTCATTAATGGCGACATCCTCAGTAATGGTGATAGTAATGGTGATAATCTCAGAAACGGTGATATTCCCAGTAATGGTGATAATGTCAGTAATGGCGATATTCTCAGCAATGGTGATAATCTCAGGAATGGCGATATTCTCAGTAATGAAGATAATCTCAGTAATGGTGATATTTTCGGCAATAGTGATACTCTCGGTAATGGTTATAATCTCAGTAATGGTGATAATCTCAGTAATGGTGATATTCTGGGAAATGTTGATAATCTCCGTAATGGGAATACTCTCGGTAATTGTGGTAATCTCAGTAATGGTGATATTCTCAGCAATGGTGATAATCTCATTAATGGTGATAATCTCAGTAATGGTGATATTCTCAGAAATAGCAATAATCTCAGTAATGGTGATTATCTCAGTTATGGCGATAATCTCAGTAATGGTGATATTCTCGGTAACGGTAATAATCTCAGTAATGTTGATAATCTCAGTCATGGCGACATTCTCAGTAATGGTGATAGTAATGGTGATAATCTCAGTAATGGTGATAATCTCAGAAATGGCGATAATCTCTATAATGGTGATAATCTCAGTAATGGCAATAATCTCAGTAATGGTGATAATCTCAGTAATGGGAATAATCTCAGTAATGGCAATTATCTCAGTAATGGTGATAATCTTAGTAATGGGTAGAATCTCAGTAATGACGATAATCTCAGTAATGGTGATATTCTAAGTAATGGTGATAATCTCGGTAATGGCGATAATCTCAGTAATGGTGATATGCTCAGTAATGGCGACATTCTCAGTAATGGTGATATTCTCAGTAATGGTGATAATCTCAGTAATGGTGATATTCTCAGTAATGTTGATAATCTCAATAATTTCAATAATCTCAGTAATAGTGATAATCTCAGTAATGGTGATAATATCAGGAACGGCAATAATTTCAGTAATGGTGATATTCTCGGTAATGGCGATATTCTCAGTAATGACGACATTCTCAGTAATGGTGATAATCTCATTAATGGTGATATTCGCAGTAATGGTAATAATCTCTTTAATGGCGATAATCACAGTAATGGTGATATTCTCTGTAATGGTGATAATCTCTGTAATGGCGACAATCTCTGTAAAGGCGATAATCTCAGTTATGGTGATATTCTTAGTAATGGTGATAATCTCATTAATGGAGATAATCTCAGTAATGGTGATATTCTCGGTAATGGTGATAATCTCAGTAATGGCGATAATCTCAGTAATGGTGATAATCTCAGTAGTGGCGATAATCTCAGTAATGGTGACAATCGCAGTAATGGCGATATTCTCAGCAATGGTGATAATCTCAGTAATGGCGATATTTTCGGTAATAGTGATATTCTCAGTAATGGTGATAATCTCAGTAATGGTGATATTCTCGGTAATGGTGATAATCTCAGTAATGGTGATAATCTCAGTAATGGCGATAATCTCAGTAATGGTGATAATCTCAGTAATGGCGATATTCTCTGTAATGGTGATAATCTCAGTAATGGCGATATTCCCAATAATGGTTTTAATCTCGGTAATGGCGATAATCTCAGTAATTGCGATATTCTCATTAATGGCGACAATCTCACTAATGGTGTTATTCTCAGTAATGGTGATAATCTCAGTAATGGTGATATTCTAAGTAATGTTGATAATCTAAGTAATGGTGATAATCTCAGTAATGGTGATATTCTGGGAAACGTTGATAATGTCCGTAATGGCCATATTCTCAGTAATGGTGATTATCTTTGTAATGCTGATAATCGCAGTAATGGTGATATTCTCGGTAATGGTGATAATCTCTGTAATGGTGATAATCTCAGTAATAGCGACATTCTCAGTAATGGTGATAATCTCTGTAATGGCGATATTCTCAGTAATGGTGATATTCTCTGTAATGGTGATAATCTCAGTAATGGCGATATTCTCAGTAATGGTTTTAATATCGGGAATGGCGATAATCACAATAATGGCGATATTCTCATTAATGGCGACATTCTCAGTAATGGTGATATACTCAGTAATGGTGATAATCTCAGTAATGGTGATATTCTAAGTAATGGTGATAATCTCAGTAATGGTGATAATCTCAGTAATGGTGAAATTCTAAGTAATGGTGATAATCTCAGTAATGGCGATAATCTCAGTAATGGCAATAATCACAGTAATGGTGATATTCTCGGTAATGGTGATAATCCCAGTAATGGTGATATTCTCAGTACTGGCGACATTCTCAGTAATGGTGATAATCTCAGTAATGGTGATATTCTTGATAATGGTGATAATCTCAGTAATGGTGATAATCTCAGTAATGGTGATATTCTCAGTAATGGCAATAAGCTCAGTAATGGTGATAATCTCAGTAATGGCGATAATCTCAGTAATGGTGATATTCACGGTAATGTTAATAATCTCGGTAATGGCGATAATCTCAGTAATGGTGATATTCTCAGAAATGGCGACAATCTCAGTAATGGCAATACTCTCAGTAATGGCGACAACCTCATTAATGGTGATAATCTCAGGAATGGTGATATTCTCAGTAATGGTGATTATCTCAGTAATGGTGATAATCTCAGTGATGGTGATAATCTAAGTAATGGTGATATTCTCAGTAATGGCGATAATCTCAGTACAGGAGATAATCACAGTAATGGAGATAATCTCAGTAATGGTGATATTCTCGGTAATGGCGATAATCTCAGTACAGGAGATAATCACAGTAATGGAGATAATCTCAGTAATGGTGATATTCTCGGTAATGGTGATATTCTCAGTAATGCTGATATTCTCGGTAATGGCGATATTCTCTGTAATGGTGATAATCTCAGTAATGGCGATATTCCCAGTAATGGTTTTAATCTCGGTAATGGCGATAATCTCAGTAATTGCGATATTCTCATTAATGGCGACAATCTCACTAATCGTGATATTCTCAGTAATGGTGACAATGTCAGTAATGGCGATAATCTCAGTAATGGTGATATTCTCAGAAATGGCGAAAATCTCAGTAATGGCAATACTCTCAGTAATGGCGACAACCTCATTAATGGTGATAATCTCAGGAATGGTGATATTCTCAGTAATGGTGATAATCTCAGCAATGGTGATAATCTCAGTGATGGTGATAATCTAAGTAATGGCGATATTCTCAGTAATGGCGACATTCTCAGTAATGGCGATAATCTCAGTAATGGCGATAATCACAGTAATGGTGATATTCTCAGTAATGGTGATAATCTCAGTAATGGTGATATTCTCGGTAATGCAGATAATCTCTGTAATGGCGATATTCTCAGTAACGGTGATAATCTCAGTAATGGTGATAATCTAAGGAATGGTTATATTCTCAGTAATGGCGACATTCTCAGTAATGGTGATAATCTCAGTGATGGTGATATTTTCAGTAATGGCGATAATCTCAGTAATGGCGATAATCTCAGTAATGGTGATATTCTCAGTAATGGTGACAATCTCAGTAATGGCGATAATCTCAGTAATGGTGATATTCTCAGAAATGGCGAAAATCTCAGTAATGGCAATACTCTCAGTAATGGCAACGACCTCATTAATGGTGATAATCTCAGTAATGGTGATATTCTCAGTAATGGTGATAATCTCAGCAATGGTGATAATCTCAGTGATGGTGATAATCTAAGTAATGGCGATATTCTCAGTAATGGCGATAATCTCAGTAATGGTGATAATCTCAGTAATGGTGATATTCTCAGTAATGGCGATAATCTCAGTAATGGCGATAATCACAGTAATGGTGATATTCTCAGTAATGGTGATAATCTCAGTAATGTTGATATTCTTGTTAATGCAGATAATCTCTGTAATGGCTATATTCTCAGTAACGGTGATAATCTCAGTAATGGTGATAATCTAAGTAATGGTTATATTCTCAGTAATGGCGACATTCTCAGTACTGGTGATAATCTCAGTAATGGCGATAATCTCAGTAATGGTGATCTTATCAGTAATGGTGACAATCTCAGTAATGGCGATAATCTCAGTAATGGTGATATTCTCAGAAATGGCGACATTCTCAGTAATGGCGACATTCTCAGTAATGGTGATAGTAATGGTGATAATCTCAGTAATGGTGATATTCTCAGTAATGGTGATAATCTCAGTAATGGTGATAATCTCAGTACAGGGGATAATCACAGTAATGGAGATAATCTAAGTAATGGCGATATTCTAAGTAATGGCGACATTCTCAGTAATGGCGATAATCTCAGTAATGCCGATAATCACAGTAATGGTGATATTCTCAGTAATGGTGATAATCTCAGTAATGGTGATAATCTCAGTAATGGTGATATTCTCGGTAATGCAGATAATCTCTGTAATGGCTATATTCTCAGTAACGGTGATAATCTCAGTAATGGAGATAATCTAAGTAATGGCTATATTCTCAGTAATGGCGACATTCTCAGTAATGGTGATAATCTCAGTAATGGTGATATTTTCAGTAATGGCGATAATCTCAGTAACGGCGATAATCACAGTAATGGTGATATTCTCGGTAATGCAGATAATCTTTGTAATGGCGATATTCTCAGTAATGGTGATAATCTCAGTAATGGTTATAATCTCGGTAATGGTGATATTCTTGATAATGTCGCTAATCTCAGAAATGGCGACATTCTCAGTAATGGCGACATTCTCAGTAATGGTGATAGTAATGGTGATAATCTCAGTAATGGTGATATTCTCAGTAATGGTGATAATATCAGTAATGGTGATAATCTCAGTACAGGAGATAATCACAGTAATGGAGATAATCTAAGTAATGGTGATATTCTCGGTAATTGTGATATTCTCAGTAATGCTGATATTCTCGGTAATGGTGATATTCTCGGTAATGGTGATAATCTCAGTATTGGCGACAATCTCAGTAATGGCGATAATCTCAGTAATGGTGATAATCTCAGTAATGGTGATAATCTCAGTACAGGAGATAATCACAGTAATGGAGATAATCTCAGTAATGGTGATATTCTCGGTAATGGTGATATTCTCAGTAATGCTGATATTCTCGGTAATGGTGATATTCTCGGTAATTGTGATAATCTCAGTAATGGCGATAATCTCAGTAATGGTGATATTCTCGGTAATGGTGATATTCTCAGTAATGCTGATATTCTCGGTAATGGTGATATTCTCGGTAATGGTGATAATCTCAGTATTGGCGACAATCTCAGTATTGGCGACAATCTCAGTAATGGCGATAATCTCAGTAATGGTGATAATTTCAGTACAGGAGATAATCACAGTAATGGAGATAATCTCAGTAATTGTGATATTCTCGGTAATGTTTATATTCTCAGTAATGCTGATATTCTCGGTAATGGTGATATTCTCGGTAATGGTGATAACCTCAGTATTGGCGACAATCTCAGTAATGGCGATAATCTCAGTAATGGAGATAATCTCAGTAATGGTGATATTCTCGGTAATGGAGATAATCTCATTAATGGTGAAAATCACACTAATGGTTTCTCAGTAATGGTGATATTCTCGGTAATGGTGATAATCTCAGTAATGGCAATAATCTCAGTAATGGCGATAATCTCAGTAATGGTGATAATCGCAGTAATGGCGATATTCTCAGTAATGGTGATAATCTCAGTAATGGCGATATTTTCGGTAATAGTGATATTGTCGGTAATGGTGATAATCTCAGTAATGGTGATAATCTCAGTAATGGTGATACTCTCGGTAATGGTGATAATCTCAGTAATGGTGATAATCTCAGTAATGGCGATAATCTCAGTAATGGTGATAATCTCAGTTATGGCGATATTCTCTGTAATGGTGATATTCTCAGTAATGGCGACATTCTCAGTAATGGTGATAATCTCAGTAATGGTGATATTCTCAGTAATGGTGATAATCTCAGTAATGGCGATAATCACAGTAATGGCGACATTCTCATTAATGGCGACATCCTCAGTAATGGTGATAGTAATGGTGATAATCTCAGAAACGGTGATATTCTCAGTAATGGTGATAATGTCAGTAATGGCGATATTCTCAGCAATGGTGATAATCTCAGGAATGGCGATATTCTCAGTAATGAAGATAATCTCAGTAATGGTGATATTTTCGGCAATAGTGATACTCTCGGTGATGGTTATAATCTCAGTAATGGTGATAATCTCAGTAATGGTGATATTCTGGGAAATGTTGATAATCTCCGTAATGGGAATACTCTCGGTAATTGTGATAATCTCAGTAATGGTGATATTCTCAGCAATGGTGATAATCTCATTAATGGTGATAATCTCAGTAATGGTGATATTCTCAGAAATAGCAATAATCTCAGTAATGGTGATTATCTCAGTTATGGCGATAATCTCAGTAATGGTGATATTCTCGGTAACGGTAAAAATCTCAGTAATGTCAATAATCTCAGTCATGGCGACATTCTCAGTAATGGTGATAGTAATGGTGATAATCTCAGTAATGGTGATAATCTCAGAAATGGCGATAATCTCTGTAATGGTGATAATCTCAGTAATGGCAATAATCTCAGTAATGGTGATAATCTCAGTAATGGCGATATTCTCAGTAATGATGATAATCTCAGTAATGGCGATAATCTCAGTAATGGTGATAATCTCAGTAATGGCGATATTCTCTGTAAGGGTGAAAATCCCAATACTGGCGATATTCTCAGTAATGGCGCCATTCTCAGTAATGGTGTTAATCTCAGTAATGGTGATAATCTCAGTAATGGTGATATTCTCAGAAATGGCAATAATCGCAGTAATGGTGATTAGCTCAGTCATGGTGATAATCTCCCTAATGGTGATATACTCGGTAACGGTAATAATCTCGGTAATGTCGATAATCTCAGTCATGGCGACTTTCTCAGTAATGGTGATAGTAATGGTGATAATCTCAGTAATGGTGATAATCTCAGAAATGGTGATAATCTCTGTAATGGCGATAATCTCAGTAATGGCAATAATCTCAGTAATGGTGATAATCTAAGTAATGGGAATAATCTCAGTAATGGCAATAATCTCAGTAATGGTGATAATCTTAGTAATGGGTATAATCTCAGTAATGGCGATAATCTCAGTAATGGTGATTTTCTCGGTAATGGTGATAATCTCGGTAATGACGATAATCTCAGTAATGGTGAAATGCTCAGTAATGGCGACATTCTTAGTAATGGCAATAATCTCAGTAATGGTGATAATCTCAGTAATGGCAATAATCTCAGTAATGGTGATAATCTTAGTAATGGGTATAATCTCAGTAATGGCGATAATCTCAGTAATGGTGATTTTCTCGGTAACGGTGATCATCTCGGTAATGGCGATAATCTCAGTAATGGTGATAATCGCAGCAATGGCGATATCTCAGTAATGGTGATAATCTCAATAATGGTGAATTTTTCGGTAATAGAGATATTCTCGGTCATGGTGATAATCGCAGTAATGGTGATAATCTCAGTAATGGTGATATTCTCGGTAATGGTGATAATCTCAGTAATGGTGATAATCTCAGTAATGGCGATAATCTCAGTAATGGTGATAATCTCAATAATGGCGATATTCTCAGTAATGGTGATAATCTCAGTAATGGCGATAATCTCAGTAATGGTGATATTCTCAGTAATGGCGATATTCTCTTTAACGGTGAAAATCCCAATGATAGCAATATTCTCAGTAATGGCGACATTCTCAGTAATGGTGATAATCTCAGTAATGGTGATATTCTCGATAATGGTGTTAATCTCAGTCATGGTGATAATCTCAGTAATGGTGATAATCTCAGAAATGGCAATAATCTCTGTAATGGTGACTATCTCAGTAATGGCGATAAACTCATTAATGGTGATATTCTGGGTAACGGTAATAATCTCTGTAATGGCTATAATCTCTGTAATGGTGATATTCTCGGAAAGGTCGACATTCTCAGTAATAGTGATAATCTCAATAATGGTGATATTCTCAGTAATGATGATAATCTCAGTAATGGTGATAATCTCAGCAATGGTGATAATCTAAGTAATGGCGATATTCTCAGTAATGGCGACATTCTCAGTAATGGTGATAATCTGAGTGATGGTGATATTCTCAGCAATGGCAATAATCTCAGTAATGGTGATATTCTCAGTAAGGGTGAAAATCCCAATAATGGCGACGTTCTCAGAAATGGCGACATTCTCAGTAATGGTGATAATCTCAGTAATGGTATTTCAGTAATGCTTATAATCTCAGAAATGGCAATAATCTCTTTAATGGTGATTATCTCAGTAATGGCGATAATCTCATTAATTGTGATATTCTGGGTAACGGTAATAATCTCGGTAACGGCGATAATCTCAGTAATGGTGATATTCTCGGAAAGGTCGACATTCTCAGTAATAGTGATAATCTCAATAATGGTGATATTCTCAGAAATGATAATCTCAGTAATGGTGATAATCTCAGCAATGGTGATAATCTAAGTAATGGCGATATTCTCAGTAAAGGCGACATTCTCAGTAATGGTGATAATCTGAGTAATGGTGATATTCTCAGCAATGGCAATAATCTCAGTAATGGTGATATTCTCAGTAAGGGTGAAAATCCCAATAATGGCGATGTTCTCAGACATGGCGACATTCTCAGTAATGGTGATAATCTCAGTAATGGTGATATTCTCGGTAATGGTGATAATCACAGTAATGGTAATAATCTCAGTAATGGTGATATTCTCAGAAATGGCAATAATCTCAGTAATGTTGATAATCTTAGTAATGGCAATAATCTCACTAATGGTGATATTCTCGGTAACGGTTATTTCTCGGTAATGGTGATAATCTCAGTAACGGTGATATTCTCAGAAATGGCGACATTCTCAGTATTGGTGATAATCTCAGCAATGGTGATATTCTCAGTAATGGTGATAATCTCAGTAATGGCGACATTCTCAGTAATGGTGATAATCTGTGAAATGGTGATAATATAAGTAAGGGCGATATTCTCAGTAATGGCTACATTCTCAGTAATGGCGATAATCTCAGTAATGGTGATATTCTCAGTACTGGTGATAATCTCAGGAATGGCGATATTCTCAACAATGGTGATAATCTCATTAATGGTGATAATCTCAGTAATGGTGATATTCTCGGTAATGGCGATTATCTCAGTAATGGCAATGTTCTCAGTAATGGCGATAATCTCAGTAATGTTGATATTCTCAGCAATGGTGATAATCTCAGTAATGGTGATCTTCTCGGTAATTGCGATAATCTCAGTAATGGCGACATTCTGAGTAATGGCGACATACTCAGTAATGGTGATATTCCCAGTAATGGTGATATTCTCAGTGCTGGTTATAATCTCAGAATGGTGATATTCTCAGTAATGATGATAATCTCAGTAATGGTGATAATCTCAGTAATGGTGATATTCTCGGTAATGGCGATAATCTCAGTAATGTCGACATTCTCATTAATGGCGACATCCTCAGTAATGGTGATAGTAATGGTGATAATCTCAGAAACGGTGATATTCTCAGCAATGGTGATAATCTCAGTAATGGCGATATTCTCAGTAATGGTGAAAATCTCAGTAATGGCGATATTCTCAGTAATGATGATAATCTCAGTAATGGTGATATCTTCGGTAATAGTGATACTCTCGGTAATGGTGATAATCTCAGTAATGGTGATAATCCCGGTAATGGTGATATTCTGGGAAATGTTGATAATCTCCGTAATGGCGATATTCTCGGTAATGGTGATAATCTCAGTAATTGTGATAATCTCAGAAATGGTGATAATCTCAGTAATGGCGATAATCTCAGTAATGGTGATAATCTCAGTAATGGCGATATTCACAGTAATGGTGATAATCTCAGAAATGGCGATATTCTCAGAAATTGCGATATTCTCATTAATGGCGACAATCTCAGAAATGGTGATATTCTCAGTAATGGCAATAATCTCAGTAATGGTGATAATCACAGTGTTGGTGATAATCTGAGTAATGGTGATATTCTCATTAATGGTGATAATCGCAGTAATATCGATAATCTCAGTAATGGTGATATTCTCAGAAATGGCGACCTTCTCAGTAATGGTGATAATCTCAGTAATGGTGATATATTCAGTAATGGCGACATTCTCAGTAATGGTGATAGTTATGGTGATAATCTCAGTAATGGTGATATTCTCAGTAATGGTGATAATCTCAGAAATGGCGATAATCTCAGTAATGGCGATAATCTCAGTAATGGTGATAATCTCAGTAATGGCAATAATCTCAGTGATGGTGATATTCTCAGTAATGGCAATAATCTCAGTAATGGTTATAATCTCAGTAATGGGAAAAATCTCAGCAATGGTGATAATCTCAGTAATGGGGATAATATCAGGAACGGCAATAATTTCAGTAATGGTGATATTCTCGGTAATGGCGATTATCCCATTAATGGCGATATTCTCAGTAATGGCGACATTCTCAGTAGTGGTCATAATCTCAGTAATGGTGACATTCGCATTAAATGTGATAATCTCAGTAATGGCGATAATCTCAATAATGGTGATATTCGCAGTAATGGTGATAATCTCAGAAATGGTGATATTCTCGGTAATGGTGATAATCTCAGCAATGGCAATAATCTCAGTAATGGTGATAATCACAGTAATGGCGAAAATCTCAGTAATCGTGATATTCTCATTAATGGTGATAACCGCGGTAATGACAATAATCTCAGTAATGGTTAAATTCTCAGAAATGGCAACATTCTCAGTAATGGTGATAGTCTCAGTAATGGTGATAATCTCAGTAATGGCGAAAATTTCAGTAATGCTGATATTCTCAGTAATGTTGATAATCTCAGTAATGGCGATATTCTCAGTAATGGTGAAAATCTCAGTAATGACGATATTCTCAGTAATGATGATAATCTCAGTAATGGTGATATCTTCGGTAATAGTGATACTCTCGGTAATGGTGATAATCTCAGTAATGGTGATAATCCCGGTAATGGTGATATTCTGGGAAATGTTGATAATCTCCGTAATGGCGATATTCTCGGTAATGGTGATAATCTCAGTAATGGTGATAATCTCAGTAATGGTGATATTCTCGCTAATTGTGATAATCTCAGAAATGGTAATAATCTCAGTAATGGCGATAATCTCAGTAATGGTGATAATCTCAGTAATGGCGATATTCACAGTAATGGTGATAATCTCAGAAATGGCGATATTCTCAGAAATGGCGATATTCTCATTAATGGCGACAATCTCAGAAATGGTGATATTCTCAGTAATGGCAATAATCTCAGTAATGGTGATAATCACAGTATTGGTGATAGTCTGAGTAATGGTGATATTCTCATTAATGGTGATAATCGCAGTAATATCGATAATCTCAGTAATGGTGATATTCTCAGAAATGGCGACATTCTCAGTAATGGTGATAATCTCAGTAATGGTGATATTTTCAGTAATGGCGACATTCTCAGTAATGGTGATAGTTATGGTGATAATCTCAGTAATGGTGATATTCTCAGTAATGGTGATAATCTCAGAAATGGCGATAATCTCAGTAATGGCGATAATCTCAGTAATGGTGATAATCTCAGTAATGGCAATAATCTCAGTAATGGTGATATTCTCAGTAATGGCAATAATCTCAGTAATGGTTATAATCTCAGTAATGGGAAAAATCTCAGCAATGGTGATAATCTCAGTAATGGGGATAATATCAGCAACGGCAATAATTTCAGTAATGGTGATACTCTCGGTAATGGCGATTATCCCATTAATGGCGATATTCTCAGTAATGGCGACATTCTCAGTAGTGGTCATAATCTCAGTAATGGTGACATTCGCATTAAATGTGATAATCTCAGTAATGGCGATAATCTCAGTAATGGTGATATTCACAGTAATGGTGATAATCTCAGAAATGGTGATATTCTCGGTAATGGTGATAATCTCGGCAATGGCAATAATCTCAGTAATGGTGATAATCACAGTAATGGCGAAAATCTCAGTAATCGTGATATTCTCATTAATGGTGATAACCGCGGTAATGACAATAATCTCAGTAATGGTTAAATTCTCAGAAATGGCAACATTCTCAGTAATGGTGATCGTCTCAGTAATGGTGATAATCTCAGTAATGGCGAAAATTTCAGTAATGCTGATATTCTCAGTAATGTTGATAATCTCAGTAATGGCGATATTCTCAGTAATGGTGATAATCTCAGTAATGGCAATAATCTCAGTAATGGTGATAATCTCAGTAATGTGAATAATCTCAGTAATGGCAATAATCTCAGTAATGGTGATAATCTTAGTAATGGTTATAATCTCAGTAATGGCGATAATCTCAGAATGGTGATATTCTCAGTAATGGTGATCATCTCGGTAATGGTGATAATCTGAGTAATGGTGATATTCTCAGTAATGGCGACATTCTCAGTAATGGTGATATTCTCAGTAATGGTGATAATCTCAGTGATGGTGATATTCTCAGTAATGGTGATAACCTCAGTAATGGCAATAATCTCAGTAATGGAGATAATCTCAGTAATGGTGATAATATCAGGAACGGCAATAATTTCAGTAATAGTGATATTCTCGGTAATGGCGATAATCCCAAAAATGTCGATATTCTCAGTAATGGCGACATTCTCAGTAATGGTGAAAATCTCAGTAAAGGCGATAATCTCAGTAATGGTGATATTCTCAGTAATGGTGATAATCTCAGTAATGGTGATCTTCTCTGTAGTGGCGATAATCTCAGTAATGGCGACATTCTCAGTAATGGCGACATTCTCAGTAATGGTGATAATCTCAGCCATGGGGATATTCTCAGTAATGCTGATATTTTCGGTAATGGTGATATTCTCGGTAATGGTGATAATCTCAGTAATGTCGATAATCTCAGCAATGGCGATAATCTCAGTAATGGTGATAAACTCAGTAATGGCGACAATCTCTGTAAAGGCGATAATCTCAGTTATGGTGATATTCTCATTAATGGCGATAAACTCTTTAATGGAGATAATCTCAGTAATGGTGATATTCTCAGTAATGGTGATAATTTCAGTAATGGTGATAATCTTAGTAATGGTATGTCACTAATGGTGATAATCTCAGTAATGGTGATAATTTCAGTAACGGTGATAATGTCAGTAATGGTATGTCACTAATGGTGATAATCTCAGTAATGGCGATAATCTCAGTAATGGCGATAATCTCAGTATTAGCGATAATCTCAGTAATGGTGATAATCTCAGTAGTGGTGATAACCTCAGTAATGGTGATAATCGCAGTATTGGCGATATCTCAGTGATGGCGATAATCTCAAAAATGGTGATATTCTCGGTAACGGTAATAATCTCGGTAATATCGATAATCTCAGTAATGGCCACATTCTCATTAATGCCGACAATCTCAGTAATGGCGACATTCTCTGTAATGGTGATAACCTCAGTAATGGTGATATTCTCGGTCATGGTGATAATCTCAATAATGATGATAATCTCAGTAATGGTGATATTCTCAGTAATGGCGATAATCTCTGTAATGGTGATATTCTCGGTAATGGTGTTAATCTCAGCAATGGCAATAATCTCCGTAATGGTGATAATCACAGTAATGGCGAAAATCTCAGTAATCGTGATATTCTCATTAAAGGTGATAATCGCGGTAATGACAATAATCTCAGTAATGGTTAAATTCTCAGAAATGGCAACATTCTCAGTAATGGTGATAGTCTCAGTAATGGTGATAATCTCAGTAATGGCGAAAATTTCAGTAATGCTGATATTCTCAGTAATGGTGATAATCTCAGTAATGGCGATATTCTCAGTAATGGTGATAATCTCAGTAATGGCAATAATCTCAGTAATGGTGATAATCTCAGTAATGTGAATAATCTCAGTAATGGCAATAATCTCAGTAATGGTGATAATCTTAGTAATGGTTATAATCTCAGTAATGGCGATAATCTCAGAACGGTGATATTCTCAGTAATGATGATCATCTCGGTAATGGCGATAATCTCAGTAATGGTGATATTCTCAGTAATGGCAACATTCTCAGTAATGGTGATATTCTCAGTAATGGTGATAATCTCAGTGATGGTGATATTCTCAGTAATGGTGATAACCTCAGTAATGGCAATAATCTCAGTAATGGAGATAATCTCAGTAATGGTGATAATATCAGGAACGGCAATAATTTCAGTAATAGTGATATTCTCGGTAATGGCGATAATCCCAAAAATGTCGATATTCTCAGTAATGGCAACATTCTCAGTAATGGTGAAAATCTCAGTAAAGGCGATAATCTCAGTAATGGTGATCGTCTCAGTAATGGTGATAATCTCAGTAATGGCGAAAATTTCAGTAATGCTGATATTCTCAGTAATGTTGATAATCTCAGTAATGGCGATATTCTCAGTAATGGTGATAATCTCAGTAATGGCAATAATCTCAGTAATGGTGATAATCTCAGTAATGTGAATAATCTCAGTAATGGCAATAATCTCAGTAATGGTGATAATCTTAGTAATGGTTATAATCTCAGTAATGGCGATAATCTCAGAATGGTGATATTCTCAGTAATGGTGATCATCTCGGTAATGGTGATAATCTGAGTAATGGTGATATTCTCAGTAATGGCGACATTCTCAGTAATGGTGATATTCTCAGTAATGGTGATAATCTCAGTGATGGTGATATTCTCAGTAATGGTGATAACCTCAGTAATGGCAATAATCTCAGTAATGGAGATAATCTCAGTAATGGTGATAATATCAGGAACGGCAATAATTTCAGTAATAGTGATATTCTCGGTAATGGCGATAATCCCAAAAATGTCGATATTCTCAGTAATGGCGACATTCTCAGTAATGGTGAAAATCTCAGTAAAGGCGATAATCTCAGTAATGGTGATATTCTCAGTAATGGTGATAATCTCAGTAATGGTGATCTTCTCTGTAGTGGCGATAATCTCAGTAATGGCGACATTCTCAGTAATGGCGACATTCTCAGTAATGGTGATAATCTCAGCCATGGGGATATTCTCAGTAATGCTGATATTTTCGGTAATGGTGATATTCTCGGTAATGGTGATAATCTCAGTAATGTCGATAATCTCAGCAATGGCGATAATCTCAGTAATGGTGATAAACTCAGTAATGGCGACAATCTCTGTAAAGGCGATAATCTCAGTTATGGTGATATTCTCATTAATGGCGATAAACTCTTTAATGGAGATAATCTCAGTAATGGTGATATTCTCAGTAATGGTGATAATTTCAGTAATGGTGATAATCTTAGTAATGGTATGTCACTAATGGTGATAATCTCAGTAATGGTGATAATTTCAGTAACGGTGATAATGTCAGTAATGGTATGTCACTAATGGTGATAATCTCAGTAATGGCGATAATCTCAGTAATGGCGATAATCTCAGTATTAGCGATAATCTCAGTAATGGTGATAATCTCAGTAGTGGTGATAACCTCAGTAATGGTGATAATCGCAGTATTGGCGATATCTCAGTGATGGCGATAATCTCAAAAATGGTGATATTCTCGGTAACGGTAATAATCTCGGTAATATCGATAATCTCAGTAATGGCCACATTCTCATTAATGCCGACAATCTCAGTAATGGCGACATTCTCTGTAATGGTGATAACCTCAGTAATGGTGATATTCTCGGTCATGGTGATAATCTCAATAATGATGATAATCTCAGTAATGGTGATATTCTCAGTAATGGCGATAATCTCTGTAATGGTGATATTCTCGGTAATGGTGTTAATCTCAGCAATGGCAATAATCTCCGTAATGGTGATAATCACAGTAATGGCGAAAATCTCAGTAATCGTGATATTCTCATTAAAGGTGATAATCGCGGTAATGACAATAATCTCAGTAATGGTTAAATTCTCAGAAATGGCAACATTCTCAGTAATGGTGATAGTCTCAGTAATGGTGATAATCTCAGTAATGGCGAAAATTTCAGTAATGCTGATATTCTCAGTAATGGTGATAATCTCAGTAATGGCGATATTCTCAGTAATGGTGATAATCTCAGTAATGGCAATAATCTCAGTAATGGTGATAATCTCAGTAATGTGAATAATCTCAGTAATGGCAATAATCTCAGTAATGGTGATAATCTTAGTAATGGTTATAATCTCAGTAATGGCGATAATCTCAGAACGGTGATATTCTCAGTAATGATGATCATCTCGGTAATGGCGATAATCTCAGTAATGGTGATATTCTCAGTAATGGCAACATTCTCAGTAATGGTGATATTCTCAGTAATGGTGATAATCTCAGTGATGGTGATATTCTCAGTAATGGTGATAACCTCAGTAATGGCAATAATCTCAGTAATGGAGATAATCTCAGTAATGGTGATAATATCAGGAACGGCAATAATTTCAGTAATAGTGATATTCTCGGTAATGGCGATAATCCCAAAAATGTCGATATTCTCAGTAATGGCAACATTCTCAGTAATGGTGAAAATCTCAGTAAAGGCGATAATCTCAGTAATGGTGATCGTCTCAGTAATGGTGATAATCTCAGTAATGGCGAAAATTTCAGTAATGCTGATATTCTCAGTAATGTTGATAATCTCAGTAATGGCGATATTCTCAGTAATGGTGATAATCTCAGTAATGGCAATAATCTCAGTAATGGTGATAATCTCAGTAATGTGAATAATCTCAGTAATGGCAATAATCTCAGTAATGGTGATAATCTTAGTAATGGTTATAATCTCAGTAATGGCAATAATCTCAGAATGGTGATATTCTCAGTAATGGTGATCATCTCGGTAATGGTGATAATCTGAGTAATGGTGATATTCTCAGTAATGGCGACATTCTCAGTAATGGTGATATTCTCAGTAATGGTGATAATCTCAGTGATGGTGATATTCTCAGTAATGGTGATAACCTCAGTAATGGCAATAATCTCAGTAATGGAGATAATCTCAGTAATGGTGATAATATCAGGAACGGCAATAATTTCAGTAATAGTGATATTCTCGGTAATGGCGATAATCCCAAAAATGTCGATATTCTCAGTAATGGCGACATTCTCAGTAATGGTGAAAATCTCAGTAAAGGCGATAATCTCAGTAATGGTGATATTCTCAGTAATGGTGATAATCTCAGTAATGGTGATCTTCTCTGTAGTGGCGATAATCTCAGTAATGGCGACATTCTCAGTAATGGCGACATTCTCAGTAATGGTGATAATCTCAGCCATGGGGATATTCTCAGTAATGCTGATATTTTCGGTAATGGTGATATTCTCGGTAATGGTGATAATCTCAGTAATGTCGATAATCTCAGCAATGGTGATAATCTCAGTAATGGTGATAAACTCAGTAATGGCGACAATCTCTGTAAAGGCGATAATCTCAGTTATGGTGATATTCTCATTAATGGCGATAAACTCTTTAATGGAGATAATCTCAGTAATGGTGATATTCTCAGTAATGGTGATAATTTCAGTAATGGTGATAATCTCAGTAATGGTATGTCACTAATGGTGATAATCTCAGTAATGGCGATAATCTCAGTAATGGTGATAATCTCAGTATTAGCGATAATCTCAGTAATGGTGATAATCTCAGTAGTGGTGATAACCTCAGTAATGGTGATAATCGCAGCATTGGCGATATCTCAGTAATGGTGCTAATCTCAATAATGGTGACTTTTTCGGTATTAGTGATATTCACGGTAATGGTGAAAATCTCAGTAAAGGCGATAATCTCAGTAATGGTGATATTCTCAGTAATGGTGGTAATCTCAGTAATGGTGATCTTCTCTGTAGTGGCGATAATCTCAGTAATGGCGACATTCTCAGTAATGGCGACATTCTCAGTAATGGTGATAATCTCAGCCATGGGGATATTCTCAGTAATGCTGATATTTTCGGTAATGGTGATATTCTCGGTAATGGTGATAATCTCAGTAATGTCGATTATCTCAGCAATGGCCATAATCTCAGTAATGGTGATAAACTCAGTAATGGCGACAATCTCTGTAAAGGCAATAATCTCAGTTATGGTGATATTCTCATTAATGGAGATAAACTCTTTAATGGAGATAATCTCAGTAATGGTGATATTCTCACTAATGGCGATAATTTCAGTAATGGTGATAATCTCAGTAATGGTATGTCACTAATGGTGATAATCTCAGTAATGGCGATAATCTCAGTAATGGTGATAATCTCAGTATTAGCGATAATCTCAGTAATGGTGATAATCTCAGTAGTGGTGATAACCTCAGTAATGGTGATAATCGCAGCATTGGCGATATCTCAGTAATGGTGATAATCTCAATAATGGTGACTTTTTTGGTAATAGTGATATTCTCGGTAATGGTGATAATCTCAGTAATGGTGATAATCTCAGTAATGGTGATATTCTCGATAATGGTGATAATCTCAGTAATGGTGATAATCTCAGTAATGGTGATAATCTCAGTAATGGTGATATTCTCGATAATGGTGATAATCTCAATAATGGTGATAATCTCAGTAATGGTGATAATCTCGGTAGTGGCGATAATCTCAGTAATGGTGATAATCGCAGTAATGGTGATATCTCAGTAATGGTGATAATCTCAGTAATGGTGATTTTTTCGATAATAGTGATATTCTCAGTAATGGTGATAATCTCAGTAATGGTGATAATCTCAGTAATGTTGATATTCTAGGTAACAGTGATAATCTCAGTTATGGTGATAATCTCAGTAATGGTGATAATCTCAGTAATGGTGATACTCGCAGTAATGGCGATATTCTCAGTACTGGTGATAATCTCAGTCATGGCGATAATCTCAGTAATGGTGATAATCTCAGTAATGGCGATATTATCTGTAACGGTAAAAATCCCAATAATGGCGATATTCTCAGTAATGGCGACATTCTCAGTAATGGTGATAATCTCAGTAATGGTGTTATTCTCGATAATGGTGTTAATCGCAGTAATGGTGATAATCTCAGTAATGGTGATATTCTCAGAAATGGCAATAATCTCAGTAACGGTGATTATCTCAGTGATGGTGATAATCTCAAAAATGGTGATATTCCCGGTAACGGTAATAATCTCGGTAACATCGATAATCTCAGTAATGGCCACATTCTCATTAATGGCGACAATCTCAGTAATGGCGACATTCTCTGTAATGGTGATAACCTCAGTAATGGTGATATTCTCGGTCATGGTGATCATCTCAATAATGATGATAATCTCAGTAATGTTGATATTCTCAGTAATTGCAATAATCTCAGTAATGATGATAATCACAGTAATGGCGATAATCTCTGTAATGGTGATATTCTCGGTAATGGTGATAATCTCAGCAATGGCAATAATCTCAGTAATGGTGATAATCACAGTAATGGCGAAAATCTCAGTAATCGTGATATTCTCATTAATGGTGATAACCGCGGTAATGACAATAATCTCAGTAATGGTTAAATTCTCAGAAATGGCAACATTCTCAGTAATGGTGATAGTCTCAGTAATGGTGATAATCTCAGTAATGGCGAAAATTTCAGTAATGCTGATATTCTCAGTAATGTTGATAATCTCAGTAATGGCGATATTCTCAGTAATGGTGATAATCTCAGTAATGGCAATAATCTCAGTAATGGTGATAATCTCAGTAATGTGAATAATCTCAGTAATGGCAATAATCTCAGTAATGGTGATAATCTTAGTAATGGCTATAATCTCAGTAATGGCGATAATCTCAGAATGGTGATATTCTCAGTAATGGTGATCATCTCGGTAATGGCGATAATCTCAGTAATGGTGATATTCTCAGTAATGGCAACATACTCAGTAATGGTGATATTCACAGTAATGGTGATAATCTCAGTGATGGTGATATTCTCAGTAATGGTGATAACCTCAGTAATGGCAATAATCTCAGTAATGGAGATAATCTCAGTAATGGTGATAATATCAGGAACGGCAATAATTTCAGTAATAGTGATATTCTCGGTAATGGCGATAATCCCAAAAATGTCGATATTCTCAGTAATGGCGACATTCTCAGTAATGGTGAAAATCTCAGTAAAGGCGATAATCTCAGTAATGGTGATATTCTCAGTAATGGTGATAATCTCAGTAATGGTGATCTTCTCTGTAGTGGCGATAATCTCAGTAATGGCGACATTCTCAGTAATGGCGACATTCTCAGTAATGGTGATAATCTCAGCCATGGGGATATTCTCAGTAATGCTGATATTTTCGGTAATGGTGATATTCTCGGTAATGGTGATAATCTCAGTAATGTCGATAATCTCAGCAATGGCGATAATCTCAGTAATGGTGATAAACTCAGTAATGGCGACAATCTCTGTAAAGGCGATAATCTCAGTTATGGTGATATTCTCATTAATGGCGATAAACTCTTTAATGGAGATAATCTCAGTAATGGTGATATTCTCAGTAATGGTGATAATTTCAGTAATGGTGATAATCTCAGTAATGGTATGTCACTAATGGTGATAATCTCAGTAATGGTGATAATTTAAGTAATGGTGATAATCTCAGTAATGGTATGTCACTAATGGTGATAATCTCAGTAATGGCGATAATCTCAGTAATGGCGATAATCTCAGTATTAGCGATAATCTCAGTAATGGTGATAATCTCAGTAGTGGTGATAACCTCAGTAATGGTGATAATCGCAGTATTGGCGATATCTCAGTGATGGCGATAATCTCAAAAATGGTGATATTCTCGGTAACGGTAATAATCTCGGTAATATCGATAATCTCAGTAATGGCCACATTCTCATTAATGGTGACAATCTCAGTAATGGCGACATTCTCTGTAATGGTGATAACCTCAGTAATGGTGATATTCTCGGTCATGGTGATAATCTCAATAATGATGATAATCTCAGTAATGGTGATATTCTCAGTAATTGCAATAATCTCAGTAATGATGATAATCACAGTAATGGCGATAATATCTGTAATGGTGATATTCTCGGTAATGGTGTTAATCTCAGCAATGGCAATAATCTCAGTAATGGTGATAATCACAGTAATGGCGAAAATCTCAGTAATCGTGATATTCTCATTAATGGTGATAATCGCGGTAATGACAATAATCTCAGTAATGGTTAAATTCTCAGAAATGGCAACATTCTCAGTAATGGTGATAGTCTCAGTAATGGTGATAATCTCAGTAATGGCGAAAATTTCAGTAATGCTGATATTCTCAGTAATGGTGATAATCTCAGTAATGGCAATAATCTCAGTAATGGTGATAATCTCAGTAATGTGAATAATCTCAGTAATGGCAATAATCTCAGTAATGGTGATAATCTTAGTAATGGTTATAATCTCAGTAATGGCAATAATCTCAGAATGGTGATATTCTCAGTAATGGTGATCATCTCGGTAATGGCGATAATCTCAGTAATGGTGATATTCTCAGTAATGGCAACATTCTCAGTAATGGTGATATTCTCAGTAATGGTGATAATCTCAGTGATGGTGATATTCTCAGTAATGGTGATAACCTCAGTAATGGCAATAATCTCAGTAATGGAGATAATCTCAGTAATGGTGATAATATCAGGAACGGCAATAATTTCAGTAATAGTGATATTCTCGGTATTGGCGATAATCCCAAAAATGTCGATATTCTCAGTAATGGCGACATTCTCAGTAATGGTGAAAATCTCAGTAAAGGCGATAATCTCAGTAATGGTGATATTCTCAGTAATGGTGACAATCTCAGTAATGGTGATCTTCTCTGTAGTGGCGATAATCTCAGTAATGGCGACATTCTCAGTAATGGTGATAATCTCAGCCATGGGGATATTCTCAGTAATGCTGATATTTTCAGTAATGGTGATATTCTCGGTAATGGTGATAATCTCAGAAATGTCGATAATCTCAGCAATGGCGATAATCTCAGTAATGGTGATAAACTCAGTAATGGCGACAATCTCTGTAAAGGCGATAATCTCAGTTATGGTGATATTCTCATTAATGGCGATAAACTCTTTAATGGAGATAATCTCAGTAATGGTGATATTCTCAGTAATGGTGATAATTTCAGTAATGGTGATAATCTCACTAATGGTATGTCACTAATGGTGATAATCTCAGTAATGGCGATAATCTCAGTAATGGTGATAATCTCAGTATTAGCGATAATCTCAGTAATGGTGATAATCTCAATAATGGTGACTTTTTCGGTAATAGTGATATTCACGGTAATGGTGATAATCTCAGTAATGGTGATAATCTCAGTAATGGTGATATTCTCGATAATGGTGATAATCTCAGTAATGGTGATAATCTCAGTAATGGTGATAATCTCGGTAGTGGCGATAATCGCAGTAATGGTGATATCTCAGTAATGGTGATAATCTCAGTAATGGTGATTTTTTCGATAATAGTGATATTCTCAGTAATGGTGATAATCTCAGTAATGGTGATAATCTCAGTAATGTTGATATTCTAGGTAACAGTGATAATCTCAGTTATGGTGATAATCTCAGTAATGGTGATAATCTCAGTAATGGTGATAATCTCAGTAATGGTGATACTCGCAGTAATGGCGATATTCTCAGTACTGGTGATAATCTCAGTCATGGCGATAATCTCAGTAATGGTGATAATCTCAGTAATGGCGATATTATCTGTAACGGTAAAAATCCCAATAATGGCGATATTCTCAGTAATGGCGACATTCTCAGTAATGGTGATAATCTCAGTAATGGTGTTATTCTCGATAATGGTGTTAATCGCAGTAATGGTGATAATCTCAGTAATGGTGATATTCTCAGAAATGGCAATAATCTCAGTAATGGTGATTATCTCAGTGATGGTGATAATCTCAAAAATGGTGATATTCTCGGTAACGGTAATAATCTCGGTAATATCGATAATCTCACTAATGGCCACATTCTCCTTAATGGCGACAATCTCAGTAATGGCAACATTCTCTGTAATGGTGATAACCTCAGTAATGGTGATATTCTCGGTCATGGTGATCATCTCAATAATGATGATAATCTCAGTAATGTTGATATTCTCAGTAATTGCAATAATCTCAGTAATGATGATAATCACAGTAATGGCGATAATCTCTGTAATGGTGATATTCTCGGTAATGGTGATAATCTCAGCAATGGCAATAACCTCAGTAATGGTGATAATCACAGTAATGGCGAAAATCTCAGTAATCGTGATATTCTCATTAATGGTGATAACCGCGGTAATGACAATAATCTCAGTAATGGTTAAATTCTCAGAAATGGCAACATTCTCAGTAATGGTGATAGTCTCAGTAATGGTGATAATCTCAGTAATGGCGAAAATTTCAGTAATGCTGATATTCTCAGTAATGTTGATAATCTCAGTAATGGCGATATTCTCAGTAATGGTGATAATCTCAGTAATGGCAATAATCTCAGTAATGGTGATAATCTCAGTAATGTGAATAATCTCAGTAATGGCAATAATCTCAGTAATGGTGATAATCTTAGTAATGGTTATAATCTCAGTAATGGCAATAATCTCAGAATGGTGATATTCTCAGTAATGGTGATCATGTCGGTAATGGTGATAATCTGAGGAATGGTGATATTCTCAGTAATGGCGACATTCTCAGTAATGGTGATATTCTCAGTAATGGTGATAATCTCAGTGATGGTGATATTCTCAGTAATGGTGATAACCTCAGTAATGGCAATAATCTCAGTAATGGAGATAATCTCATTAATGGTGATAATATCAGGAACGGCAATAATTTCAGTAATAGTGATATTCTCGGTAATGGCGATAATCCCAAAAATGTCGATATTCTCAGTAATGGCGACATTCTCAGTAATGGTGAAAATCTCAGTAAAGGCGATAATCTCAGTAATGGTGATATTCTCAGTAATGGTGATAATCTCAGTAATGGTGATCTTCTCTGTAGTGGCGATAATCTCAGTAATGGCGACATTCTCAGTAATGGCGACATTCTCAGTAATGGTGATAATCTCAGCCATGGGGATATTCTCAGTAATGCTGATATTTTCGGTAATGGTGATATTCTCGGTAATGGTGATAATCTCAGTAATATCGATAATCTCAGCAATGGCGATAATCTCAGTAATGGTGATAAACTCAGTAATGGCGACAATCTCTGTAAAGGCGATAATCTCAGTTATGGTGATATTCTCATTAATGGCGATAAACTCTTTAATGGAGATAATCTCAGTAATGGTGATATTCTCAGTAATGGTGATAATTTCAGTAATGGTGATAATCTCAGTAATGGTATGTCACTAATGGTGATAATTTCAGTAATGGTGATAATTTCAGTAATGGTGATAATCTCAGTAATGGTATGTCACTAATGGTGATAATCTCAGTAATGGCGATAATCTCAGTAATGGCGATAATCTCAGTATTAGCGATAATCTCAGTAATGGTGATAATCTCAGTAGTGGTGATAACCTCAGTAATGGTGATAATCGCAGTATTGGCGATATCTCAGTGATGGCGATAATCTCAAAAATGGTGATATTCTCGGTAACGGTAATAATCTCGGTAATATCGATAATCTCAGTAATGGCCACATTCTCATTAATGGCGACAATCTCAGTAATGGCGACATTCTCTGTAATGGTGATAACCTCAGTAATGGTGATATTCTCGGTCATGGTGATAATCTCAATAATGATGATAATCTCAGTAATGGTGATATTCTCAGTAATTGCAATAATCTCAGTAATGATGATAATCACAGTAATGGCGATAATCTCTGTAATGGTGATATTCTCGGTAATGGTGTTAATCTCAGCAATGGCAATAATCTCAGTAATGGTGATAATCACAGTAATGGCGAAAATCTCAGTAATCGTGATATTCTCATTAATGGTGATAATCGCGGTAATGACAATAATCTCAGTAATGGTTAAATTCTCAGAAATGGCAACATTCTCAGTAATGGTGATAGTCTCAGTAATGGTGATAATCTCAGTAATGGCGAAAATTTCAGTAATGCTGATATTCTCAGTAATGGTGATAATCTCAGTAATGGCGATATTCTCAGTAATGGTGATAATCTCAGTAATGGCAATAATCTCAGTAATGGTGATAATCTCAGTAATGTGAATAATCTCAGTAATGGCAATAATCTCAGTAATGGTGATAATCTTAGTAATGGTTATAATCTCAGTAATGGCGATAATCTCAGAACGGTGATATTCTCAGTAATGGTGATCATCTCGGTAATGGCGATAATCTCAGTAATGGTGATATTCTCAGTAATGGCAACATTCTCAGTAATGGTGATATTCTCAGTAATGGTGATAATCTCAGTGATGGTGATATTCTCAGTAATGGTGATAACCTCAGTAATGGCAATAATCTCAGTAATGGAGATAATCTCAGTAATGGTGATAATATCAGGAACGGCAATAATTTCAGTAATAGTGATATTCTCGGTAATGGCGATAATCCCAAAAATGTCGATATTCTCAGTAATGGCGACATTCTCAGTAATGGTGAAAATCTCAGTAAAGGCGATAATCTCAGTAATGGTGATATTCTCAGTAATGGTGATAATCTCAGTAATGGTGATCTTCTCTGTAGTGGCGATAATCTCAGTAATGGCGACATTCTCAGTAATGGCGACATTCTCAGTAATGGCGACATTCTCAGTAATGGTGATAATCTCAGCCATGGGGATATTCTCAGTAATGCTGATATTTTCGGTAATGGTGATATTCTCGGTAATGGTGATAATCTCAGTAATGGTGATAATCGCAGTATTGGCGATATCTCAGTGATGGCGATAATCTCAAAAATGGTGATATTCTCGGTAACGGTAATAATCTCGGTAATATCGATAATCTCAGTAATGGCCACATTCTCATTAATGGCGACAATCTCAGTAATGGCGACATTCTCTGTAATGGTGATAACCTCAGTAATGGTGATATTCTCGGTCATGGTGATAATCTCAATAATGATGATAATCTCAGTAATGTTGATATTCTCAGTAATTGCAATAATCTCAGTAATGATGATAATCACAGTAATGGCGATAATCTCTGTAATGGTGATATTCTCGGTAATGGTGTTAATCTCAGCAATGGCAATAATCTCCGTAATGGTGATAATCACAGTAATGGCGAAAATCTCAGTAATCGTGATATTCTCATTAATGGTGATAATTGCGGTAATGACAATAATCTCAGTAATGGTTAAATTCTCAGAAATGGCAACATTCTCAGTAATGGTGATAGTCTCAGTAATGGTGATAATCTCAGTAATGGCGAAAATTTCAGTAATGCTGATATTCTCAGTAATGGTGATAATCTCAGTAATGGCGATATTCTCAGTAATGTGAATAATCTCAGTAATGGCAATAATCTCAGTAATGGTGATAATCTTAGTAATGGTTATAATGTCAGTAATGGCGATAATCTCAGAATGGTGATATTCTCAGTAATGGTGATCATCTCGGTAATGGCGATAATCTCAGTAATGGTGATATTCTCAGTAATGGCAACATTCTCAGTAATGGTGATATTCTCAGTAATGGTGATAATCTCAGTGATGGTGATATTCTCAGTAATGGTGATAACCTCAGTAATGGCAAAAATCTCAGTAATGGAGATAATCTCAGTAATGGTGATAATATCAGGAACGGCAATAATTTCAGTAATAGTGATATTCTCGGTAATGGCGATAATCCCAAAATGTCGATATTCTCAGTAATGGCGACATTCTCAGTAATGGTGAAAATCTCAGTAAAGGCGATAATCTCAGTAATGGTGATATTCTCAGTAATGGTGATAATCTCAGTAATGGTGATCTTCTCTGTAGTGGCGATAATCTCAGTAATGGCGACATTCTCAGTAATGGCGACATTCTCAGTAATGGTGATAAACTCAGCCATGGGGATATTCTCAGTAATGCTGATATTTTCAGTAATGGTGATATTCTCGGTAATGGTGATAATCTCAGAAATGTCGATTATCTCAGCAATGGCGATAATCTCAGTAATGGTGATAAACTCAGTAATGGCGACAATCTCTGTAAAGGCGATAATCTCAGTTATGGTGATATTCTCATTAATGGCGATAAACTCTTTAATGGAGATAATCTCAGTAATGGTGATATTCTCAGTAATGGTGATAATTTCAGTAATGGTGATAATCTCAGTAATGGTATGTCACTAATGGTGATAATCTCAGTAATGATGATAATTTCAGTAATGGTGATAATCTCAGTATTAGCGATAATCTCAGTAATGGTGATAATCTCAATAATGGTGACTTTTTCGGTAATAGTGATATTCACGGTAATGGTGATAATCTCAGTAATGGTGATAATCTCAGTAATGGTGATATTCTCGATAATGGTGATAATCTCAGTAATGGTGATAATCTCAGTAATGGTGATAATTTCAGTAATGGTGATAATCTCAGTAATGGTATGTCACTAATGGTGATAATCTCAGTAATGGCGATAATCTCAGTAATGGTGATAATCTCAGTATTAGGGATAATCTCAGTAATGGTGATAATCTCAGTAGTGGTGATAACCTCTGTAATGGTGATAATCGCAGCATTGGCGATATCTCAGTAATGGTGCTAATCTCAATAATGGTGACTTTTTCGGTAATAGTGATATTCACGGTAATGGTGATAATCTCAGTAATGGTGATAATCTCAGTAATGGTGATATTCTCGATAATGGTGATAATCTCAGTAATGGTGATAATCTCAGTAATGGTGATAATCTCGGTAGTGGCGATAATCTCAGTAATGGTGATAATCGCAGTAATGGTGATATCTCAGTAATGGTGATAATCTCAGTAATGGTGATTTTTTCGATAATAGTGATATTCTCAGTAATGGTGATAATCTCAGTAATGGTGATAATCTCAGTAATGTTGATATTCTAGGTAACAGTGATAATCTCAGTTATGGTGATAATCTCAGTAATGGTGATAATCTCAGTAATGGTGATACTCGCAGTAATGGCGTTATTCTCAGTACTGGTGATAATCTCAGTCATGGCGATAATCTCAGTAATGGTGATAATCTCAATAATGGCGATATTATCTGTAACGGTAAAAATCCCAATAATGGCGATATTCTCAGTAATGGTGACATTCTCAGTAATGGTGATAATCTCAGTAATGGTGTTATTCTCGATAATGGTGTTAATCGCAGTAATGGTGATAATCTCAGTAATGGTGATATTCTCAGAAATGGCAATAATCTCAGTAATGGTGATTATCTCAGTGATGGTGATAATCTCAAAAATGGTGATATTCTCGGTAATGGTAATAATCTCGGTAATATCGATAATCTCAGTAATGGCCACATTCTCATTAATGGCGACAATCTCAGTAATGGCGACATTCTCTGTAATGGTGATAACCTCAGTAATGGTGATATTCTCGGTCATGGTGATCATCTCAATAATGATGATAGTCTCAGTAATGTTGATATTCTCAGTAATTGCAATAATCTCAGTAATGGTGATAATCTCAGTAATGGTGATATTCTCGATAATGGTGATAATCTCAGTAATGGTGATAATCTCAGTAATAGCGATTTTCTCAGTAATGGTGATAATCACAGTAATGGCGATAATCACTGTAATGGTGATAATCTCAGTAATGGCGATATTCTCTGTAACGGTGAAAATCCCAAGAATGGCGATATTTTCAGTAATGGCGACATTCTCAGTAATGGTGATAATCTCAATAATGGTGATATTCTCGATAATGGTGTTAATCTCAGTCATGGTGATAATCTTAGTAATGGTGATATTCTCAGAAATGGCAATAATCTCTGTTATGGTTATTATCTCAGTAATGGCAATAATCTCAGTAATGGTGATATTCTCGGTAACGGTAATAATCTCGATAATGGCGATAATCTCAGTAATGGTTATATTCTCAGTAATGATGATAATCCCAGTAATGGTGATAATCTCAGAAATGATGATAATCTCAGTAATGGCGATAATCTCAGTAACGGTTATATTCTCTGTAATGGTGATAATCTCATTAATGGTGATATTCTCGGTAATGGCGATAATCTCAGTAGTGGCGATAATGTCAGTAATGGTGATAATCCCAGTAATGGCGATATCTCAGTAATGGTGATAATCTCAGTCATGGTGATTTTTTCGATAATAGTGATATTCTCGGTATTGGTGATAATCTCAGTAAGGGTGATAATCTCAGTAATGGTGATATTCTCGGTAACGGTGATAATCTCTGTTATGGTGATAATCTCAGTAATGACGATAATCTCAGTAATGGTGATACTCGCAGTTATCGCGATATTCTCAGTAATGGTGATAATCTCAGTAATGGCGATAATCTCAGTAATGGTGATAATCTCAGTAATGGCGATATTATCTGTAACGGTAAAAAGCCCAATAATGGCGATATTCTCAGTAATGGCGACATTCTCGGTAATGGTGATAATCTCAGTAATGGTGATATTCTCGATAATTGTGTTAATCTCAGTCATGGAGATAATCTTAGTAATAGTGATATTCTCGGTAATGGTCATAATCTCAGTAATGGTGATATTCTCGGTAATGGCGATAATCCCAAAAATGTCAATATTCTCAGTAATGGCGACATTCTCAGTAATGGTGATGATCTCAGCAATGGCGATAATCTCAGTAATGGTGATAAACCCAGTAATGGCATCAAGCTCTGTAAAGGCGATAATCTCAGTTATGGTGATATTCTCAGTAATGGCTATAATCTCATTAATGGAGATAATCTCAGTAATGGTGATAATCTCAGTAATGGTGATAATCTCAGTAATGGTGATAATGTCAGTAATGGTATGTCACTAATGGTGATAATCTCAGTAATGGCGATAATCTCAGTAATGGTGATAATCTCAGTAGTGGCGATAACCTCAGTAATGGTGATATTCTGGGAAATGTTGATAATCTCCGTAATGGTGATATTCTCGCTAATGGTGATAATCTCAGTAATGGTGATAATCTCAGTAATTGCGATAATCTCAGTAATGGTGATAATCTCAGTAATGGCGATATTCTCGCTACTGGTGATAATCTCAGTAATGGTGATAATCTCAGTAATGGCGATAATCTCAGTAATGGTGATAATCTCAGAAATGGCGATAATCTCTGCAATGGTGATAATCTCAGTAATGGCAATAATCTCAGTAATGGTGATAATCTCAGTAATGGCGATATTCTCAGTAATGATGATAATCTCAGTAATGGCTATAATCTCAGTAATGGTGATAATCTCAGTAATGGCGCTATTCTCTGTAAGGGTGAAAATCCCAATACTGGCGACATTCTCAGTAATGGCGCCATTCTCAGTAATGGTGATAATCTCAGTAACGGTGATATTCTCGCTACTGGTGATAATCTCAGTAATGGTGATAATCTCAGTTATGGCGATAATCTCAGTAATGGTGATAATCTCTGTAATGGCGATATTCACTAATGGTGATAATCTCAGAAATGGCGATAATCTCAGTAATGGCGATAATCTAAGTAATGGTGATAATCTCAGTAATGGAGATAATCTCAGTAAAGGCGATAATTCAGTTATGATGATATTCTCAGTAATGGTGATAATCTCATTAATGCAGATAATCTCAGTAATGGTGATATTCTCGGTAATGGTGATAATCTCAGTAATGGTGATAATCTCAGTAATGGTATCCCAGTATTGGTTATAATCTCAGTAATGGCGATGATCTCAGTAATGGTGATATTCTCAGTAATGTTGATAATCTCAGTAATGGTCATAATCTCAGTAATGGTGATAATATCAGTAATGGCGATATTCTCAGTAATGATGATAATCTCAGTAATGGCGATAATCTCAGTAATGGTGATAATCTCAGTAATGGCGATATTCTCTGTAAGGGTGAAAATCCCAATACTGGCGATATTCTCAGTAATGGCGCCATTCTCAGTAATGATATAATCTCAGTAACGGTGATATTCTCGATAATGGTGTTAATCTCAGTAATGGTGATAATCTCAGTAATGGTGATATTCTCAGAAATGGCAATAATCTCAGTAATGGTGATTAGCTCAGTCATGGTGATAATCTCCCTAATGGTGATATACTCGGTAACGGTAATAATCTCGGTAATGTCGATAATCTCAGTCATGGCGACATTCTCAGTAATGGAGATAGTAATGGTGATAATCTCAGTAATGGTGATAATCTCAGAAATGGTGATAATCTCTGTAATGGCGATAATCACAGTAATGGTAATAATCTCAGTAATGGCAATAATCTCAGTAATGGTGATAATCTCAGTAATGGCAATAATCTCAGTAATGGTGATAATCTAAGTAATGGGAATAATCTCAGTAATGGTAATAATCTCAGTAATTGTGATAATCTTAGTAATGGGTATAATCTCAGTAATGGCGACATTCTTAGTAATGGCAATAATCTCAGTAATGGTGATAATCTCAGTAATGGCAATAATCTCAGTAATGGTGATAATCTTAGTAATGGGTATAATCTCAGTAATGGCGATAATCTCAGTAATGGTGATTTTCTCGGTAATGTTGATCATCTCGGTAATGGCGATAATCTCAGCAATGGTGATAATCGCAGCAATGGCGATATCTCAGTAATGGTGATAATCTCAATAATGGTGAATTTTTCGGTAATAGTGATATTCTCGGTCATGGTGATAATCGCAGTAATGGTGATAATCTCAGTAATGGTGATATTCTCGGTAATGGTGATAATCTCAGTAATGGTGATATTCTCGGTAATGGTGATAATCTCAGTAATGGTGATAATCTCAGTAATGGCGTTATTCTCAGTAATGGTGATAATCTCAGTAATGGCGATAATCTCAGTAATGGTGATATTCTCAGTAATGGCGATATTCTCTTTAACGGTGAAAATCTCAATGATAGCAATATTCTCAGTAATGGCGACATTCTCAGTAATGGTGATAATCTCAGTAATGGTGATATTCTCGATAATGGTGTTAATCTCAGTAATGGTGATAATCTCAGAAATGGCAATAATCTCTGTAATGGTGATTATCTCAGTAATGGCGATAATCTCATTAATGGTGATATTCTGGGTAACGGTAATAATCTCTGTAATGGCTATAATCTCTGTAATGGTGATATTCTCGGAAAGGTCGACATTCTCAGTAATAGTGATAATCTCAATAATGGTGATATTCTCAGTAATGATGATAATCTCAGTAATGGTGATGATCTCAGCAATGGTGATAATCTAAGTAATGGCGATATTCTCAGTAATGGCGACATTCTCAGTAATGGTGATAATCTGAGTGATGGTGATATTCTCAGCAATGGCAATAATCTCAGTAATGGTGATATTCTCAGTAAGGGTGAAAATCCCAATAATGGCAACGTTCTCAGAAATGGTGACATTCTCAGTAATGGTGATAATCTCAGTAATGGTGATATTCTCGGTAATGGTGATAATCACAGTAATGGTAATAATCTCAGTAATGGTGATATTCTCAGAAATGGCAATAATCTCAGTAATTGTGATAATCTTAGTAATGGCGATAATCTCACTAATGGTGATATTCTCGGTAACGGTTATTTCTCAGTAATGGCGATAATCTCAGTAACGGTGATATTCTCAGAAATGGCGACATTCTCAGTATTGGTGATAATCTCAGCAATGGTGATATTCTCAGTAATGGTGATAATCTCAGTAATGGTGATAATCTCAGTAATGGTGATAACATAAGTAATGGCGATATTCTCAGTAATGGCGACATTCTCAGTAATGGTGATAATCTGTGCAATGGTGATAATCTAAGTAAGGGCTATATTCTCAGTAATGGCTACATTCTCAGTAATGGTGATAATCTCAGTAATGGTGATATTCTCAGTAATGGCGATAATCTCAGTAATGGTGATATTCTCAGTACTGGTGATAATCTCAGTAATGGCGATATTCTCAGCAATGGTGATAATCTCATTAATGGTGATAATCTCAGTAATGGTGATATTCTCGGTAATGGCGATAATCTCAGTAATGGCGACATTCTCATTAATGGCGACATCCTCAGTAATGGTGATAGTAATGGTGATAATCTCAGAAACGGTGATATTCTCAGTAATGGTGATAATGTCAGTAATGGCGATATTCTCAGCAATGGTGATAATCTCAGGATTGGCGATATTCTCAGTAATGAAGATAATCTCAGTAATGGTGATATTTTCGGCAATAGTGATACTCTCGGTAATGGTTATAATCTCAGTAATGGTGATAATCTCAGGAATGGTGATATTCTGGGAAATGTTGATAATCTCCGTAATGGGAATACTCTCTGTAATTGTGATAATCTCAGTAATGGTGATATTCTCAGCAATGGTGATAATCTCATTAATGGTGATAATCTCAGTAATGGTGATATTCTCAGAAATAGCAATAATCTCAGTAATGGTGATTATCTCAGTTATGGCGATAATCTCAGTAATGGCAATAATCTCAGTAATGGTGATAATCTTAGTAATGGGTAGAATCTCAGTAATGATGATAATCTCAGTAATGGTGATATTCTAAGTAATGGTGATAATCTCGGTAATGGCGATAATCTCAGTAATGGTGATATGCTCAGTAATGGTGATAATCTCAATAATGGCAATAATCTCAGTAATAGTGATAATCTCAGTAATGGTGATAATATCAGGAACGGCAATAATTTCAGTAATGGTGATATTCTCGGTAATGGCGATATTCTCAGTAATGACGACATTCTCAGTAATGGTCATAATCTCATTAATGGTGATATTCGCAGTAATGGTGATAATCTCTTTAATGGCGATAATCACAGTAATGGTGATATTCTCTGTAATGGTGATAATCTCAGTCATGGCGACAATCTCTGTAAAGGTGATAATCTCAGTTATGGTGATATTCTCAGTAATGGTGATGATCTCATTAATGGAGACAATCTCAGTAATGGTGATATTCTCGGCAATGGTGATAATCTCAGTAATGGCAATAATCTCAGTAATGGTGATAATCTCAGTAATGGCGATAATCTCAGTAATGGTGATAATCTCAGTAGTGGCGATAATCTCAGTAATGGTGATAATCGCTCTAATGGCGATATCTCAGTAATGGTGATAATCTGAATAATTGTGATTTTTTCAGTAATAGTGATATTCTCGGTCATGGTGATAATCTCAGTAATGGTGGTAATCTCAGTAATGGTGATAATCTCAGTAATGGCGATAATCTCAGTAATGTTGATAATCTCAGTAATGGCGATAATCTCAGTAATGGTGATAATCTCAGTAATGGCAATAATCTATGTAATGGTGATTATCTCAGTAATGGTGTTGTTCTCAGTAATGGCGATATTCTCAGTAATGGTGATAATCTCAGTAATGGCGATATTCTCAGTAATGATGATAATCTCAGTAATGGTGATATTTTTGGTAATAGTGATACTCTCAGTAATGATGATAATCTCAGTAATGGTGATATTTTTGGTAATAGTGATACTCTCGGTAACGGTAATAATCTCGGTAAAGGCGATACTCTCAGTAATAGTGATATTCTCAGAAATGTCGACATTCTCAGTAACAGTGACAACCTCAGTAATGGTGATATTCTCAGTAATGATGATAATCTCAGTAATGGTGATAATCTCAGTAATGGTGATAATCTAAGTAATGGCCATATTCTCAGTAATGGCGACATTCTCAGTAATGGTGGTAATCTGAGTAATGGTGATATTCTCAGTACTGGTGATATTCTCAGTAATGGTGATAATCTCAGTAATGGCAATAATCTCAGTAATGGTGATATTCTCAGTAATGGTGAAAATCCCAATAATGGCGACACTCTCAGAAATGGCGACATTCTCAATAATGTTGATAATCTCAGTAATGGTGATATTCTCGGTAATGGTGATAATCACATTAATGTTGATAATCTCAGTAATGGTGATATTCTCAGAAATTGCAATAATCTCAGTAATCGTGACAATCTTAGTAATGGCGATAATCTCACTAATGGTGATATTCTCAGTAACGGTTATTTCTCGGTAATGGCGATAATCTCAGTAACAGTGATATTCTCAGAAATGGCGACATTCTCAGTAATAGTGGTAATCTCAGTAATGGTGATATTCTCAGTAATGGTAAATAATCTCAGTAATGGTAATAATCTCAGTAAGGGTCATAATCTAAGTAATGGCGATTTTCTCAGTAATGGCGACATTCTCAGTAATGGTGATAATCTGAGTAATTTTGATAATCTAAGTAAGGGCGATATTCTCAGTGTTGGCGACATTCTCAGTAATGGTGATAATTTCAGTAATGGTGATATTCTCAGTATTGGTGATAATCTCAGTAATGGCGATATTCTCAGTAATGGTGATAATCTCAGTAATGGTGATAATCTCAGTAATGGTGATATTCTCGGTAATGGCGATAATCTCAGTAATGGCGACATTCTCATTAATGGCAACATCCTCAGTAATGGTGATAGTAATGGTGATAATCTCAGAAACAGTGATATTCTCAGTAATGGTGATAATTTCAGTAATGACGATATTCTCAGAAGTGATGATAATCTCAGTAATGGTGATATTTGAGGTAATAGTGATACACTCGGTAATGGTGATAATCTCAGTAATGGGGATATACTCAGTAATGGTGTTAATCTCAAAAATGGTGATATTCTGGGAAATGTTGATAATCTCCGTAATGGCGATATTCTCGGTAATGGTGATAATATCATTAATGGTGGAATTCTCAGTAATGGTGGTATTCTGGGAAATGTTGATAATCTCCGTAATGGCGATATTCTCGGTAATGGTGATAATCTCAGTAATGGTGATAATCTCAGTAATGGTGATATTCTCGCTAATGGTGATAATCTCAATAATGGTGATAATCTCAGTAATGGCGGTAATCTCAGTAATGGTGATAATCTCAGTAATGGCGATATTCACTGTAATGGTGATAATCTCAGAAATGGCGATAATCTCAGTAATGGCGATATTCTCATTAATGGCGACAATCTCAGAATGATGATATTCTAAGTAATGTTGATAATCTCAGTAATGGAGATAATCGGAGTAATGGTGATATTCTCAGCAATGGCAATAATCTCAGTAATGGTGATAATCACAGTATTGGCGATAATCTCCGTAATGGTGATATTCTCATTAATGGTGATAATCGCAGTAATGGCGATAATCTCAGTAATGGTGATATTCTCAGAAATGGCGACATTCTCAGTAATGGTGATAATCTCAGTAATGGTGATAATCTCAGTAATGGTGACATTCTCAGTAATGGTGATAGTTATGGTGATAATCTCAGTAATGGTGATAATCTCAGTAATGGTGATATTCTCAGTAATGGTGATAATCTCAGAAATGGCGATAATCTCAGTAATGGCGATAATCTCAGTAATGGTGATAATCACAGTAATGGCAATTATCTCAGTAATGGCGATAATCTCTGTAATGACGATAATCTCAGTAATGGTGATAATCTCGGTAATGGCGATAATCTCAGTCATGGTGATATGCTCAGTAATGGCGACATTCTCAGTAATGGTGATATTCTCAGTAATGGTGAAATTCTCAGCAATGGTGATAATCTCAGTAATGGTCATAATCTAAGTAATGGCGATTTTCTCAGTAATGGCGACATTCTCAGTAATGGTGATAATCTGAGTAATTTTGATCATCTAAGTTTGGGCGATATTCTCAGTAATGGCGACATTCTCAGTAATGGTGATAGTCTCAGTAATGGTGATAGTCTCAGTAATGGTTAAAATCTCAGTAATGGTGATATTCTCGGTAATGGCGATAATCTCAGTAATGGCGACATTCTCATTAATGGCGACATCCTCATTAATGGTGATAGTAATGGTGATAATCTCAGAAACAGTGATATTCTCAGTAATGGTGATAATGTAAGTAATGGCGATATTCTCAGAAGTGATGATAATCTCAGTAATGGTGATATTTTTGGTAATAGTGATACACTCGGTAATGGTGATAATCTCAGTAATGGGGATATACTCAGTAATGGTGTTAATCTCAAAAATGATGATATTCTGGGAAATGTTGCTAATCTCCGTAATGGCGATATTCTCGGTAATGGTGATAATCTCAGTAATGGCGGTAATCTCAGTAATGGTGGTATTCTGGGAAATGTTAATAATCTCCGTAATGTTGATATTCTCGGTAATGGTGATATTCTCGGTAATGGTGATAATCTCAGGAATGGCGATAATCTCAGTAATCGTGAAACGCTCAGTAATGGCGACATTCTTAGTAATGGCAATAATCTCAGTAATGGTGATAATCTCAGTAATGGCAATAATCTCAGTAATGGTGATAATCTTAGTAATGGGTATAATCTCAGTAATGGCGATAATCTCAGTAATGGTGATTTTCTCGGTAATGGTGATCATCTCGGTAATGGTGATAATCTCAGTAATGGTGATAATCTCAATAATGGTGAATTTTTCGGTAATAGTTATATTCTCGGTCATGGTGATAATCGCAGTAATGGTGAAAATCCCAATGATAGCAATATTCTCAGTAATGGCGACATTCTCAGTAATGGTGATAATCTCAGTAATGGTGATATTCTCGATAATGGTGTTAATCTCAGTCATGGTGATAATCTCAGTAATGGTGATAATCTCAGAAATGGCAATAATCTCTGTAATGGTGATTATCTCAGTAATGGCGATAATCTCATGAATGGTGATATTCTGGGTAACGGTAATAATCTCTGTAATGGCTATAATCTCTGTAATGGTGATATTCTCGGAAAGGTCGACATTCTCAGTAATAGTTATAATCTGAATAATGGTGATATTCTCAGTAATGATGATAATCTCAGTAATGGTGATGATCTCAGCAATGGTGATAATCTAAGTAATGGCGATATTCTCAGTAATGGCGACATTCTCAGTGATGGTGATAATCTGAGTGATGGTGATATTCTCAGCAATGGCAATAATCTCAGTAATGGTGATATTCTCAGTAAGGGTGAAAATCCCACTAATGGCGATGTTCTCAGAAATGGCGACATTCTCAGTAATGGTGATAATCTCAGTAATGGTGATATTCTCGGTAATGGTGATAATCACAGTAATGGTAATAATCTCAGTAATGGTGATATTCTCAGAAATGGCAATAATCTCAGTAATTGTGATAATCTTAGTAATGGCGATAATCTCACTAATGGTGATATTCTCGGTAACGGTTATTTCTCAGTAATGGCGATAATCTCAGTAACGGTGATATTCTCAGAAATGGCGACATTCTCAGTATTGGTGATAATCTCAGCAATGGTGATATTCTCAGTAATGGTGATAATCTCAGTAATGGTGATAATCTCAGTAATGGTGATAAGATAAGTAATGGCTATATACTCAGTAATGGCGACATTCTCAGTAATGGTGATAATCTGTGCAATGGTGATAATCTAAGTAAGGGCGATATTCTCAGTAATGGCTACATTCTCAGTAATGGTGATAATCTCAGTAATGGTGATATTCTCAGTAATGGCGATAATCTCAGTAATGGTGATATTCTCAGTACTGGTGATAATCTCAGTAATGGCGATATTCTCAGCAATGGTGATAATCTCATTAATGGTGATAATCTCAGTAATGGTGATATTCTCGGTAATGGCGATAATCTCAGTAATGGCGACATTCTCATTAATGGCGACATCCTCAGTAATGGTTATAGTAATGGTGATAATCTCAGAAACGGTGATATTCTCAGTAATGGTGATAATGTCAGTAATGGCGATATTCTCAGCAATGGTGATAATCTCAGGAATGGCGATATTCTCAGTAATGAAGATAATCTCAGTAATGGCGATATTCTCAGTAATGATGATAATCTCAGTAATGGTGATATTTTTGGTAATAGTGATACTCTCAGTAATGATGATAATCTCAGTAATGGTGATATTTTTGGTAATAGTGATACTCTCGGTAACGGTAATAATCTCGGTAAAGGCGATACTCTCAGTAATAGTGATATTCTCAGAAATGTCGACATTCTCAGTAACAGTGACAACCTCAGTAATGGTGATATTCTCAGTAATGATGATAATCTCAGTATTGGTGATAATCTCAGTAATGGTGATATTCTCAGAAATAGCAATAATCTCAGTAATGGTGATTATCTCAGTTATGGCGATAATCTCAGTAATGGTGATATTCTCGGTAACGGTAATAATCTCAGTAATGTCGATAATCTCAGTCATGGCGACATTCTCAGTAATGGTGATAGTAATGGTGATAATCTCAGTAATGGTGATAATCTCAGAAATGGCGAAAATCTCTATAATGGTGATAATCTCAGTAATGGCAATAATCTCAGTAATGGTGATAATCTCAGTAATGGGAATAATCTCAGTAATGGCAATAATCTCAGTAATGGTGATAATCTTAGTAATGGGTAGAATCTCAGTAATGACGATAATCTCAGTAATGGTGATATGCTAAGTAATGGTGATAATCTCGGTAATGGCGATAATCTCAGTAATGGTGATATGCTCAGTAATGGCGACATTCTCAGTAATGGTGATATTCTCAGTAATGGTGATAATCTCAGTAATGGTGATATTCTCAGTAATGGTGATAATCTCAATAATGGCAATAATCTCAGTAATAGTGATAATCTCAGTAATGGTGATAATGTCAGGAACGGCAATAATTTCAGTAATGGTGATATTCTCGGTAATGGCGATATTCTCAGTAATGACGACATTCTCAGTAATGGTGATAATCTCATTAATGGTGATATTCGCAGTAATGGTGATAATCTCTTTAATGGCGATAATCACAGTAATGGTGGTATTCTCTGTAATGGTGATAATCTCAGTAATGGCGACAATCTCTGTAAAGGCGATAATCTCAGTTATGGTGATATTCTCAGTAATGGTGATAATCTGATTAATGGAGATAATCTCAGTAATGGTGATATTCTAGGCAATGGTGATAATCTCAGTAATGGCGATAATCTCAGTAATGGTGATAATCTCAGTAATGGCGATAATCTCAGTAATGGTGATAATCTCAGTAGTGGCGATAATCTCAGTAATGGTGATAATCGCTCTAATGGCGATATCTCAGTAATGGTGATAATCTGAATAATTGTGATTTTTTCAGTAATAGTGATATTCTCGGTCATGGTGATAATCTCAGTAATGGCGATAATCACAGTAATGGTGATAATCTCAGTAATGGCAATAATCTATGTAACGGTGATTTTCTCAGTAATGGTGATGTTCTCAGTAATGGCGATATTCTCAGTAATGATGATAATCTCACTAATGGTGATATTTTTGGTAATAGTGATACTCTCAGTAATGATGATAATCTCAGTAATGGTGATATTTTTGGTAATAGTGATACTCTCGGTAATGGTAATAATCTCGGTAAAGGCGATACTCTCAGTAATAGTGATATTCTCAGAAATGTCGACATTCTCAGTAACAGTGACAATCTCAGTAATGGTGATATTCTCAGTAATGATGATAATCTCAGTAATGGTGATAATCTCAGTAATGGTGATAATCTAAGTAATGGCCATATTCTCAGTAATGGCGACATTCTCAGTAATGGTGGTAATCTGAGTAATGGTGATATTCTCAGTACTGGTGATATTCTCAGTAATGGTGATAATCTCAATAATGGCAATAATCTCAGTAATGGTGATATTCTCAGTAATGGTGAAAATCCCAATAATGGCGATACACTCAGAATTGGCGACATTCTCAATAATGTTGATAATCTCAGTAATGGTGATATTCTCGGTAATGGTGATAATCACATTAATGTTGATAATCTCAGTAATGGTGATATTCTCAGAAATGGCAATAATCTCAGTAATCGTGACAATCTTAGTAATGGCGATAATCTCACTAATGGTGATATTCTCAGTAACGGTTATTTCTCGGCAATGGCGATAATCTCAGTAACAGTGATATTCTCAGAAATGGCGACATTCTCAGTAATAGTGGTAATCTCAGTAATGGTGATATTCTCAGTAATGGTAAATAATCTCAGTAATGGTAATAATCTCAGTAAGGGTCATAATCTAAGTAATGGCGATTTTCTCAGTAATGGCGACATTCTCAGTAATGGTGATAATCTGAGTAATTTTGATAATCTAAGTAAGGGCGATATTCTCAGTGTTGGCGACAGTCTGAGTAATGGTGATAATCTCAGTAATGGTGATATTCTCAGTATTGGTGATAATCTCAGTAATGGCGATATTCTCAGTAATGGTGATAATCTCAGTAATGGTGATAATCTCAGTAATGGTGATATTCTCGGTAATGGTGATAATCTCAGTAATGGCGACATTCTCATTAATGGCGACATCCTCAGTAATGGTGATAGTAATGGTGATAATCTCAGAAACAGTGATATTCTCAGTAATGGTGATAATCTCAGTAATGGTGATATTTGAGGTAATAGTGATACACTCGGTAATGGTGATAATCTCAGTAATGGGGATATACTCAGTAATGGTGTTAATCTCAAAAATGGTGATATTCTGGGAAATGTTGATAATCTCCGTAATGGCGATATTCTCGGTAATGGTGATAATATCATTAATGGTGGAATTCTCAGTAATGGTGGTATTCTGGGAAATGTTGATAATCTCCGTAATGGCGATATTCTCGGTAATGGTGATAATCTCAGTAATGGTGATAATCTCAGTAATGGTGATATTCTTGCTAATGGTGATAATCTCAATAATGGTGATAATCTCAGTAATGGCGATAATCTCAGTAATGGTGATAATCTCAGTAATGGCGATATTCACTGTAATGGTGATAATCTCAGAAATGGCGATAATCTCAGTAATGGCGATATTCTCATTAATGGCGACAATCTCAGAATGATGATATTCTAAGTAATGTTGATAATCTCACTAATGGAGATAATCGGAGTAATAGTGATATTCTCAGTAATGGCAATAATCTCAGTAATGGTGATAATCACAGTATTGGCGATAATCTCAGTAATGGTGATATTCTCAGTAATGGTGATAATCGCAGTAATGGCGATAATCTCAGTAATGGAGATATTCTCAGAAATGGCGACATTCTCAGTAATGGTGATAATCTCAGTTATGGCGATAATCTCAGTAATGGTGATATTCTCGGTAACGGTAATAATCTCAGTAATGTCGATAATCTCAGTCATGGCGACATTCTCAGTAATGGTGATAGTAATGGTGATAATCTCAGTAATGGTGATAATCTCAGAAATGGCAAAAATCTCTATAATGGTGATAATCTCAGTAATGGCAATAATCTCAGTAATGGTGATAATCTCAGTAATGGGAATAATCTCAGTAATGGCAATAATCTCAGTAATGGTGATAATCTTAGTAATGGGTAGAATCTCAGTAATGACGATAATCTCAGTAATGGTGATATGCTAAGTAATGGTGATAATCTCGGTAATGGCGATAATCTCAGTAATGGTGATATGCTCAGTAATGGCGACATTCTCAGTAATGGTGATATTCTCAGTAATGGTGATAATCTCAGTAATGGTGATATTCTCAGTAATGGTGATAATCTCAATAATGGCAATAATCTCAGTAATAGTGATAATCTCAGTAATGGTGATAATGTCAGGAACGGCAATAATTTCAGTAATGGTGATATTCTCGGTAATGGCGATATTCTCAGTAATGACGACATTCTCAGTAATGGTGATAATCTCATTAATGGTGATATTCGCAGTAATGGTGATAATCTCTTTAATGGCGATAATCACAGTAATGGTGATATTCTCTGTAATGGTGATAATCTCAGTAATGGCGACAATCTCTGTAAAGGCGATAATCTCAGTTATGGTGATATTCCCAGTAATGGTGATAATCTGATTAATGGAGATAATCTCAGTAATGGTGATATTCTCGGCAATGGTGATAATCTCAGTAATGGCGATAATCTCAGTAATGGTGATAATCTCAGTAATGGCGATAATCTCAGTAATGGTGATAATCTCAGTAGTGGCGATAATCTCAGTAATGGTGATAATCGCTCTAATGGCGATATCTCAGTAATGGTGATAATCTGAATAATTGTGATTTTTTCAGTAATAGTGATATTCTCGGTCATGGTGATAATCTCAGTAATGGCGATAATCTCAGTAATGTTGATAATCTCAGTAATGGCGATAATCACAGTAATGGTGATAATCTCAGTAATGGCAATAATCTATGTAACGGTGATTTTCTCAGTAATGGTGATGTTCTCAGTAATCGCGATATTCTCAGTAATGATGATAATCTCACTAATGGTGATATTTTTGGTAATAGTGATACTCTCAGTAGTGATGATAATCTCAGTAATGTTGATATTTTTGGTAATAGTGATACTCTCGGTAATGGTAATAATCTCGGTAAAGGCGATACTCTCAGTAATAGTGATATTCTCAGAAATGTCGACATTCTCAGTAACAGTGACAATCTCAGTAATGGTGATATTCTCAGTAATGATGATAATCTCAGTAATGGTGATAATCTCAGTAATGGTGATAATCTAAGTAATGGCCATATTCTCAGTAATGGCGACATTCTCAGTAATGGTGGTAATCTGAGTAATGGTGATATTCTCAGTACTGGTGATATTCTCAGTAATGGTGATAATCTCAATAATGGCAATAATCTCAGTAATGGTGATATTCTCAGTAATGGTGAAAATCCCAATAATGGCGATACTCTCAGAAATGGCGACATTCTCAATAATGTTGATAATCTCAGTAATGGTGATATTCTCGGTAATGGTGATAATCACATTAATGTTGATAATCTCAGTAATGGTGATATTCTCAGAAATGGCAATAATCTCAGTAATCGTGACAATCTTAGTAATGGCGATAATCTCACTAATGGTGATATTCTCAGTAACGGTTATTTCTCGGCAATGGCGATAATCTCAGTAACAGTGATATTCTCAGAAATGGCGACATTCTCAGTAATAGTGGTAATCCCAGTAATGGTGATATTCTCAGTAATGGTAAATAATCTCAGTAATGGTAATAATCTCAGTAAGGGTCATAATCTAAGTAATGGCGATTTTCTCAGTAATGGCGACATTCTCAGTAATGGTGATAATCTGAGTAATTTTGATAATCTAAGTAAGGGCGATATTCTCAGTGTTGGCGACAGTCTGAGTAATGGTGATAATCTCAGTAATGGTGATATTCTCAGTATTGGTGATAATCTCAGTAATGGCGATATTCTCAGTAATGGTGATAATCTCAGTAATGGTGATAATCTCAGTAATGGTGATATTCTCGGTAATGGTGATAATCTCAGTAATGGCGACATTCTCATTAATGGCGACATCCTCAGTAATGGTGATAGTAATGGTGATAATCTCAGAAACAGTGATATTCTCAGTAATGGTGATAATCTCAGTAATGACGATATTCTCAGAAGTGATGATAATCTCAGTAATGGTGATATTTGAGGTAATAGTGATACACTCGGTAATGGTGATAATCTCAGTAATGGGGATATACTCAGTAATGGTGTTAATCTCAAAAATGGTGATATTCTGGGAAATGTTGATAATCTCCGTAATGGCGATATTCTCGGTAATGGTGATAATATCATTAATGGTGGAATTCTCAGTAATGGTGGTATTCTGGGAAATGTTGATAATCTCCGTAATGGCGATATTCTCGGTAATGGTGATAATCTCAGTAATGGTGATAATCTCAGTAATGGTGATATTCTCGCTAATGGTGATAATCTCAATAATGGTGATAATCTCAGTAATGGCGATAATCTCAGTAATGGTGATAATCTCAGTAATGGCGATATTCACTGTAATGGTGATAATCTCAGAAATGGCGATAATATCAGTAATGGCGATATTCTCATTAATGGCGACAATCTCAGAATGATGATATTCTAAGTAATGTTGATAATCTCACTAATGGAGATAATCGGAGTAATAGTGATATTCTCAGTAATGGCAATAATCTCAGTAATGGTGATAATCACAGTATTGGCGATAATCTCCGTAATGGTGATATTCTCATTAATGGTGATAATCGCAGTAATGACGATAATCTCAGTAATGGTGATATTCTCAGAAATGGCGACATTCTCAGTAATGGTGATAATCTCAGTAATGGTGATCATCTCAGTAATGGCGACATTCTCAGTAATGGTGATAGTTATGGTGATAATCTCAGAAATGGTGATAATCTCAGTAATGGTGATATTCTCAGTAATGGTGATAATCTCAGAAATGGCGATAATCTCAGTAATGGCGATAATCTCAGTAATGGTGATAATCTCAGTAATGGCAATAATGTCAGTAATGGCGATAATCTCAGTAATGACGATAATCTCAGTAATGGTGATAATCTCGGTAATGGCGATAATCTCAGTCATGGTGATATGCTCAGTAATGGCGACATTCTCAGTAATGGTGATATTCTCAGTAATGGTGAGAATCTCAGTAATGGTGAAATTCTCAGCAATGGTGATAATCTCAGTAATGGTCATAATCTAAGTAATGGCGATTTTCTCAGTAATGGCGACATGCTCAGTAATGGTGATAATCTGAGTAATTTTGATCATCTAAGTTTGGGCGATATTCTCAGTAATGGCGACATTCTCAGTAATGGTGATAGTCTCAGTAATGGTGATAGTCTCAGTAATGGTTAAAATCTCAGTAATGGTGATATTCTCGGTAATGGCGATAATCTCAGTAATGGCGACATTCTCATTAATGGCGACATCCTCATTAATGGTGATAGTAATGGTGATAATCTCAGAAACAGTGATATTCTCAGTAATGGTGACAATGTAAGTAATGGCGATATTCTCAGAAGTGATGATAATCTCAGTAATGGTGATATTTTTGGTAATAGTGATACACTCGGTAATGTTGATAATCTCAGTAATGGGGATATACTCAGTAATGGTGTTAATCTTAGTAATGGCAATAATCTCAGTAATGGTGATATTCTCAGTAATGGCAATAATCTCAGTAATGGTTATAATCTCAGTAATGGGAAAAATCTCAGCAATGGTGATAATCTCAGTAATGGGGATAATATCAGGAACGGCAATAATTTCAGTAATGGTGATATTCTCGGTAATGGCGATTATCCCATTAATGGCGACATTCTCAGTAGTGGTCATAATCTCAGTAATGGTGACATTCGCATTAAATGTGATAATCTCAGTAATGGCGATAATCTCAGTAATGGTGATATTCTCAGTAATGGTGATAATCTCAGAAATGGTGATCTTCTCGGTAATGGTGATAATCTCAGTAATGGTGACATTCTGAGTAATGGGGACATACTCAGTAATGGTGATATTCTCAGTAATGGTGATATTCTCAGTAATGGTGATAATCTCAGTAATGACGATATTCTCAGTAATGGGGATAATCTCAGTCATGGTGACATTCTCATTAATGGAGATACTCTCAGTAATGGTGATATTCTCGGTAATGGTGATAATCTCAGTAATGGTGATAATCTCAGTAATGGTATCTCAGTAATGCTTATAATCTCAGTAATGGCGATAATCTCAGTAATGGTGATAATCTCAGTAATGGCGATATTCACAGTAATGGTGATAATCTCAGAAACGGCGATATTCTCAGAAATGGCGATATTCTCATTCATGGAGACAATCTCAGAAATGGTGATATTCTCAGTATTGGAATAATCTCAGTAATGGTGATAATCACAGTATTGGTGATAATCTGAGTAATGGTGATATTCTCATTAATGGTGATAATCGCAGTAATATCGATAATCTCAGTAATGGTGATATTCTCAGAAATGGCGACATTCTCAGTAATGGTGATAATCTCAGTAATGGTGATATTTTCAGTAATGGCGACCTTCTCAGTAATGGTGATAGTTATGGTGATAATCTCAGTAATGGTGATATTCTCAGTAATGGTGATAATCTCAGAAATGGCGATAATCTCAGTAATGGCGATAATCTCAGTAATGGTGATAATCTCAGTAATGGCAATAATCTCAGTAATGGTGATAATCTAAGTAATGGGGATAATATCAGGAACGGCAATAATTTCAGTAATGGTGATATTCTCGGTAATGGCGATTATCCCATTAATAGCGACATTCTCAGTAGTGGTCATAATCTCAGTAATGGTGACATTCGCATTAAATGTGATAATCTCAGTAATGGCGATAATCTCAGTAATGGTGATATTCTCAGTAATGGTGATAATCTCAGAAATGGTGATCTTCTCGGTAATGGTGATAATCTCAGTAATGGCGACATTCTGAGTAATGGGGACATACTCAGTAATGGTGATATTCTCAGTAATGGAGATATTCTCAGTAATGGTGATAATCTCAGTAATGACGATATTCTCAGTAATGGGGATAATCTCAGTCATGGTGACATTCTCATTAATGGAGATACTCTCAGTAATGGTGATATTCTCGGTATTGGTGACAATCTCAGTAATGGTGATAATCTCAGTAATGGTATCTCAGTAATTCTTATAATCTCAGTAATAGCGATAATCTCAGTAATGGTGATAATCTCAGTCATGGCGATAATCTCAGTAATGGTGATAATCTCGGTAGTGGCGATAATCTCAGTAATGGTGATAATCGCAGTAATGGTGATATCTCAGTAATGGTGATAATCTCAGTAATGGTGATTTTTTCGATAATAGTGATATTCTCAGTAATGGTGATAATCTCAGTAATGGTGATAATCTCAGTAATGTTGATATTCTAGGTAACAGTGATAATCTCAGTTATGGTGATAATCTCAGTAATGGTGATAATCTCAGTAATGGTGATACTCGCAGTAATGGCGATATTCTCAGTACTGGTGATAATCTCAGTCATGGCGATAATCTCAGTAATGGTGATAATCTCAGTAATGGCGATATTATCTGTAACGGTAAAAATCCCAATAATGGCGATATTCTCAGTAATGGCGACATTCTCAGTAATGGTGATAATCTCAGTAATGGTGTTATTCTCGATAATGGTGTTAATCGCAGTAATGGTGATAATCTCAGTAATGGTGATATTCTCAGAAATGGCAATAATCTCAGTAACGGTGATTATCTCAGTGATGGCGATAATCTCAAAAATGGTGATATTCTCGGTAACGGTAATAATCTCGGTAATATCGATAATCTCAGTAATGGCCACATTCTCATTAATGGCGACAATCTCAGTAATGGCGACATTCTCTGTAATGGTGATAACCTCAGTAATGGTGAAATTCTCGGTAATGGTGATAATCTCAGTAATGGTGATAATCTCAATAATGGCGATATTCTCAGTAATGGTGATAATCTCAGTAATGGCGATAATCTCAGTAATGGTGATAATCTCAGTAATGGCGATATTCTCTGTAACGGTGAAAATCCCAATGATAGCAATATTCTCAGTAATGGCGACATTCTCAGTAATGGTGATAATCTCAGTAATGGTGATATTCTCGATAACGGTGTTAATCTCAGTCATGGTGATAATCTCAGTAATGGCAATAATCTCAGAAATGGCAATAATCTCTGTAATGGTGATTATCTCAGTAATGGCGATAATCTCATTAATGGTGATATTCTGGGTAATGGTAATAATCTCGGTAATGGCGATAATCTCTGTAATGGTGATATTCTCGGAAAGGTCGACATTCTCAGTAATAGTGATAATCTCAATAATGGTGATATTCTCAGAAATGATGATAATCTCAGTAATGGTGATAATCTCAGCAATGGTGATAATCTAAGTAATGGCGATATTCTCAGTAATGGCGACATTCTCAGTAATGGTGATAATCTGAGTAATGGTGATATTCTCAGCAATGGCAATAATCTCAGTAATGGTGATATTCTCAGTAAGGGTGAAAATCCCAATAATGGCGATGTTCTCAGAAATGGCGACATTCTCAGTAATGGTGATAATCTCAGTAATGGTGATATTCTCGGGAATGGTGATAATCACAGTAATGGTAATAATCTCAGTAATGGTGATATTCTCAGAAATGGCAATAATCTCAGTAATGTTGATAATCTTAGTAATGGCGATAATCTCACTAATGGTGATATTCTCGGTAATGGTTATTTCTCGGTAATGGTGATAATCTCAGTAACGGTGATATGCTCAGAAATGGCGACATTCTCAGTATTGGTGATAATCTCAGCAATGGTGATATTCACAGTAATGGTGATAATCTCAGTAATGGTGATAATCTCAGTAATGGTGACAACCTAAGTAATGGCGATATTCTCAGTAATGGCGACATTCTCAGTAATGGTGATAATCTGTGCAATGGTGATAATCTAAGTAAGGGCGATATTCTCAGTAATGGCTACATTCTCAGTAATGGTGATAATCTCAGTAATGGTGATATTCTCAGTAATGGCGATAATCTCAGTAATGATGATATTCTCAGTACTGGTGATAATCTCAGGAATGGCGATATTCTCAGCAGTGGTGATAATCTCATTACTGGTGATAATCTCAGTAATGGTGATATTCTCGGTAATGGCGATTATCTCAGTAATGGCAATGTTCTCAGTAATGGCGATAATCTCAGTAATGTTGATATTCTCAGCAATGGTGATAATCTCAGTAATGGTGATCTTCTCGGTAATGGCGATAATCTCAGTAATGGCGACATTCTGAGTAATGGCGACATACTCAGTAATGGTGATATTCTCAGTAATGATGATAATCTCAGTAATGGTGATAATCTCAGTAATGGTGATATTCTCGGTAATGGCGATAATCTCAGTAATGGCGACATTCTCATTAATGGCGACATCCTCAGTAATGGTGATAGTAATGGTGATAATCTCAGAAACGGTGATATTCTCAGCAATGGTGATAATCTCAGTAATGGCGATATTCTCAGTAATGGTGAAAATCTCAGTAATGGCGATATTCTCAGTAATGATGATAATCTCAGTAATGGTGATATCTTCGGTAATAGTGATACTCTCGGTAATGGTGATAATCTCAGTAATGGTGATAATCCCGGTAATGGTGATATTCTGGGAAATGTTGATAATCTCCGTAATGGCGATATTCTCGGTAATGGTGATAATCTCAGTAATGGTGATAATCTCAGTAATGGTGATATTCTCGCTAATTGTGATAATCTCAGAAATGGTGATAATCTCAGTAATGGCGATAATCTCAGTAATGGTGATAATCTCAGTAATGGCGATATTCACAGTAATGGTGATAATCTCAGAAATGGCGATATTCTCAGAAATTGCGATATTCTCATTAATGGCGACAATCTCAGAAATGGTGATATTCTCAGTAATGGCAATAATCTCAGTAATGGTGATAATCACAGTGTTGGTGATAATCTGAGTAATGGTGATATTCTCATTAATGGTGATAATCGCAGCAATATCGATAATCTCAGTAATGGTGATATTCTCAGAAATGGTGACATTCTCAGTAATGGTGATAATCTCAGTAATGGTGATATTTTCAGTAATGGCGACATTCTCAGTAATGGTGATAGTTATGGTGATAATCTCAGTAATGGTGATATTCTCAGTAATGGTGATAATCTCAGAAATGGCGATAATCTCAGTAATGGCGATAATCTCAGTAATGGTGATAATCTCAGTAATGGCTATAATCTCAGTAATGGTGATATTCTCAGTAATGGCAATAATCTCAGTAATGGTTATAATCTCAGTAATGGGAAAAATCTCAGCAATGGTGATAATCTCAGTAATGGGGATAATATCAGGAACGGCAATAATTTCAGTAATGGTGATATTCTCGGTAATGGCGATTATCCCATTAATGGCGATATTCTCAGTAATGGCGACATTCTCAGTAGTGGTCATAATCTCAGTAATGGTGACATTCGCATTAAATGTGATAATCTCAGTAATGGCGATAATCTCAGTAACAGTGATATTCTCAGTAATGGTGATAATCTCAGAAATGGTGATCTTCTCGGTAATGGTGATAATCTCAGTAATGGCGACATTCTGAGTAATGGGGACATACTCAGTAATGGTGATATTCTCAGTAATGGTGATATTCTCAGTAATGGTGATAATCTCAGTAATGACGATATTCTCAGTAATGGGGATAATCTCAGTCATGGTGACATTCTCATTAATGGAGATACTCTCAGTAATGGTGATATTCTCGGTAATGGTGTTATTCTCGATAATGGTGTTAATCGCAGTAATGGTGATAATCTCAGTAATGGTATCTCAGTAATGCTTATAATCTCAGTAATGGCGATAATCTCAGTAATGGTGATAATCTCAGTCATGGCGATAATCTCAGTAATGGTGATAATCTCGGTAGTGGCGATAATCTCAGTAATGGTGATAATCGCAGTAATGGTGATATCTCAGTAATGGTGATAATCTCAGTAATGGTGATTTTTTCGATAATAGTGATATTCTCAGTAATGGTGATAATCTCAGTAATGGTGATAATCTCAGTAATGTTGATATTCTAGGTAACAGTGATAATCTCAGTTATGGTGATAATCTCAGTAATGGTGATAATCTCAGTAATGGTGATACTCACAGTAATGGCGATATTCTCAGTACTGGTGATAATCTCAGTCAAGGCGATAATCTCAGTAATGGTGATAATCTCAGTAATGGCGATATTATCTGTAACGGTAAAAATCCCAATAATGGCGATATTCTCAGTAATGGCGACATTCTCAGTAATGGTGATAATCTCAGTAATGGTGTTATTCTCGATAATGGTGTTAATCGCAGTAATGGTGATAATCTCAGTAATGGTGATATTCTCAGAAATGGCAATAATCTCACTAATGGTGATTATCTCAGTGATGGCGATAATCTCAAAAATGGTGATATTCTCGGTAACGGTAATAATCTCGGTAATATCGATAATCTCAGTAATGGCCACATTCTCATTAATGGCGACAATCTCAGTAATGGCGACATTCTCTGTAATGGTGATAACCTCAGTAATGGTGATATTCTCGGTAATGGTGATCATCTCAATAATGATGATAATCTCAGTAATGTTGATATTCTCAGTAATTGCAATAATCTCAGTAATGATGATAATCACAGTAATGGCGATAATCTCAGTAATGGTGATATTCTCGGTAATGGTGATAATCTCAGCAATGGCAATAATCTCAGTAATGGTGATAATCACAGTAATGGCGAAAATCTCAGTAATCGTGATATTCTCATTAATGGTGATAATTGCGGTAATGACAATAATCTCAGTAATGGTTAAATTCTCAGAAATGGCAACATTCTCAGTAATGGTGATAGTCTCAGTAATGGTGATAATCTCAGTAATGGCGAAAATTTCAGTAATGCTGATATTCTCAGTAATGTTGATAATCTCAGTAATGGCGATATTCTCAGTAATGGTGATAATCTCAGTAATGGCAATAATCTCAGTAATGGTGATAATCTCAGTAATGTGAATAATCTCAGTAATGGCAATAATCTCAGTAATGGTGATAATCTTAGTAATGGTTATAATCTCAGTAATGGCGATAATCTCAGAATGGTGATATTCTCAGTAATGGTGATCATCTCGGTAATGGCGATAATCTGAGTAATGGTGAAATTCTCAGTAATGGCGACATTCTCAGTAATGGTGATATTCTCAGTAATGGTGATAATCTCAGTGATGGTGATATTCTCAGTAATGGTGATAACCTCAGTAATGGCAATAATCTCAGTAATGGTGATAATCTCAGTAATGTGAATAATCTCAGTAATGGCAATAATCTCAGTAATGGTGATAATCTTAGTAATGGTTATAATCTCAGTAATGGCAATAATCTCAGAATGGTGATATTCTCAGTAATGGTGATCATCTCGGTAATGGCGATAGTCTGAGTAATGGTGAAATTCTCAGTAATGGCGACATTCTCAGTAATGGTGATATTCTCAGTAATGGTGATAATCTCAGTGATGGTGATATTCTCAGTAATGGTGATAACCTCAGTAATGGCAATAATCTCAGTAATGGAGATAATCTCAGTAATGGTGATAATATCAGGAAAGGCAATAATTTCAGTAATAGTGATATTCTCGGTAATGGCGATAATTCGAAAAATGTCGATATTCTCAGTAATGGCGACATTCTCAGTAATGGTGAAAATCTCAGTAAAGGCGATAATCTCAGTAATGCTGATATTCTCAGTAATGGTGATAATCTCAGTAATGGTGAACTTCTCTGTAGTGGTGATAATCTCAGTAATGGCGACATTCTCAGTAATGGCGACATTCTCAGTAATGGTGATAATCTCAGCCATGGGGATATTCTCAGTAATGCTGATATTTTCGGTAATGGTGATATTCTCGGTAATGGTGATAATCTCAGTAATGTCGATAATCTCAGCAATGGCGATAATCTCAGTAATGGTGATAAACTCAGTAATGGCGACAATCTCTGTAAAGGCGATAATCTCAGTTATGGTGATATTCTCATTAATGGCGATAAACTCTTTAATGGAGATAATCTCAGTAATGGTGATATTCTCAGTAATGGTGATAATTTCAGTAATGGTGATAATCTCAGTAATGGTATGCCACTAATGGTGATAATCTCAGTAATGGCGATAATCTCAGTATTAGCGATAATCTCAGTAATGGTGATAATCTCAGTAGTGGTGATAACCTCAGTAATGGTGATAATCGCAGTATTGGCGATATCTCAGTGATGGCGATAATCTCAAAAATGGTGATATTCTCAGTAACGGTAATAATCTCGGTAATATCGATAATCTCAGTAATGGCCACATTATCATTAATGGCGACAATCTCAGTAATGGCGACATTCTCTGTAATGGTGATAACCTCAGTAATGGTGACATTCTCGGTCATGGTGATAATCTCAATAATGATGATAATCTCAGTAATGGTGATATTCTCAGTAATTGCAATAATCTCAGTAATGATGATAATCACAGTAATGGCGATAATCTCTGTAATGGTGACATTCTCGGTAATGGTGATAATCTCAGCAATGGCAATAATCTCAGTAATGGTGATAATCACAGTAATGGCGAAAATCTCAGTAATCGTGATATTCTCATTAATGGTAATAATCGCGGTAATGACAATAATCTCAGTAATGGTTAAATTCTCAGAAATGGCAACATTCTCAGTAATGGTGATAGTCTCAGTAATGGTGATAATCTCAGTAATGGCGAAAATTTCAGTAATGCTGATATTCTCAGTAATGGTGATAATCTCAGTAATGGTGATATTCTCAGTAATGGTGATAATCTCAGTAATGGCAATAATCTCAGTAATGGTGATAATCTCAGTAATGTGAATAATCTCAGTAATGGCAATAATCTCAGTAATGGTGATAATCTTAGTAATGGTTATAATCTCAGTAATGGCGATAATCTCAGAATGGTGATATTCTCAGTAATGGTGATCATCTCGGTAATGGCGATAATCTCAGTAATGGTGATATTCTCAGTAATGGCAACATTCTCAGTAATGGTGATATTCTCAGTAATGGTGATAATCTCAGTGATGGTGATATTCTCAGTAATGGTGATAACCTCAGTAATGGCAATAATCTCAGTAATGGAGATAATCTCAGTAATGGTGATAATATCAGGAACGGCAATAATTTCAGTAATAGTGATATTCTCGGTAATGGCGATAATCCCAAAAATGTCGATATTCTCAGTAATGGCGACATTCTCAGTAATGGTGAAAATCTCAGTAAAGGCGATAATCTCAGTAATGGTGATATTCTCAGTAATGGTGGTAATCTCAGTAATGGTGATCTTCTCTGTAGTGGCGATAATCTCAGTAATGGCGACATTCTCAGTATTGGCGACATTCTCAGTAATGGTGATAATCTCAGCCATGGGGATATTCTCAGTAATGCTGATATTTTCGGTAATGGTGATATTCTCGGTAATGGTGATAATCTCAGTAATGTCGATAATCTCAGCAATGGCCATAATCTCAGTAATGGTGATAAACTCAGTAATGGCGACAATCTCTGTAAAGGCAATAATCTCAGTTATGGTGATATTCTCATTAATGGAGATAAACTCTTTAATGGAGATAATCTCAGTAATGGTGATATTCTCACTAATGGTGATAATTTCAGTAATGGTGATAATCTCAGTAATGGTATGTCACTAATGGTGATAATCTCAGTAATGGCGATAATCTCAGTAATGGTGATAATCTCAGTATTAGCGATAATCTCAGTAATGGTGATAATCTCAGTAGTGGTGATAACCTCAGTAATGGTGATAATCGCAGCATTGGCGATATCTCAGTAATGCTGATAATCTCAATAATGGTGACTTTTTCGGTAATAGTGATATTCTCGGTAATGGTGATAATCTCAGTAATGGTGATAATCTCAGTAATGGTGATATTCTCGATAATGGTGATAATCTCAGTAATGGTGATAATCTCAGTAATAGCGATATTCTCAGTAATGGTGATAATCACAGTAATGGCGATAATCACTGTAATGGTGATAATCTCAGTAATGGCGATATTCTCTGTAACGGTGAAAATCCCAAGAATGGCGATATTTTCAGTAATGGCGACATTCTCAGTAATGGTGATAATCTCAATAATGGTGATATTCTCGATAATGGTGTTAATCTCAGTCATGGTGATAATCTTAGCAATGGTGATATTCTCAGAAATGGCAATAATCTCTGTAATGGTTATTATCTCAGTAATGGCAATAATCTCAGTAATGGTGATATTCTGGGTAACGGTAATAATCTCGGTAATGGCGATAATCTCAGTAATGGTGATATTCTCAGAAATGTCGACATTGTCAGTAATAGTGATAATCTCAGTAATGGTGATATTCTCAGTAATGATGATAATCCCAGTAATGGTGATAATCTCAGAAATGATGATAATCTCAGTAATGGCGATAATCTCAGTAACGGTTATATTCTCAGTAATGGTGATAATCTCATTAATGGTGATATTCTCGGTAATGGCGATAATCTCAGTAGTGGCGATAATGTCAGTAATGGTGATAATCGCAGTAATGGCGATATCTCAGTAATGGTGATAATCTCAGTCATGGTGATTTTTTCGATGATAGTGATATTCTCGGTAATGGTGATAATCTCAGTAAGGGTGATAATCTCAGTAATGGTGATATTCTCGGTAACGGTGATAATCTCTGTTATGGTGATAATCTCAGTAATGACGATAATCTCAGTAATGGTGATACTCGCAGTAATCGCAATATTCTCAGTAATGGTGATAATCTCAGTAATGGCGATAATCTCAGTAATGGTGATAATCTCAGTAATGGCGATATTATCTGTAACGGTGAAAAGCCCAAAAATGGCGATATTCTCAGTAATGGCGACATTCTCGGTAATGGTGATAATCTCAGTAATGGTGATATTCTCGATAATTGTGTTAATCTCAGTCATGGTGATAATCTTAGTAATAGTGATATTCTCGGTAATGGTCATAATCTCAGTAATGGTGATATTCTCGGTAATGGCGATAATCCCAAAAATGTCGATATTCTCAGTAATGGCGACATTCTCAGTAATGGTGATAATCTCAGCAATGACGATAATCTCAGTAATGGTGATAAACCCAGTAATGGCATCAATCTCTGTAAAGGCGATAATCTCAGTTATGGTGATATTCTCAGTAATGGCTATAATCTCATTAATGGAGATAATCTCAGTAATGGCGATAATCTCAGTAATGGTGATAATCTCAGTAATGGTGATAATGTCAGTAATGGTATGTCACTAATGGTGATAATCTCAGTAATGGCGATAATCTCAGTAATGGTGATAATCTCAGTAGTGGCGATAACCTCAGTAATGGTGATATTCTGGGAAATGTTGATAATCTCCGTAATGGTGATATTCTCGCTAATGGTGATAATCTCAGTAATGGTGATAATCTCAGTAATGGCGAAAATCTCAGTAATGGTGATAATCTCAGTAATGGCGATATTCTCAGTAATGGTGAAAATCTCAGTAATGGCGATATTCTCAGTAATGATGATAATCTCAGTAATGGTGATATCTTCGGTAATAGTGATACTCTCGGTAATGGTGATAATCTCAGTAATGTTGATAATCCCGGTAATGGTGATAATCTCAGTAATGGTGATAATCTCAGTAATGGTGATATTCTCGCTAATTGTGATAATCTCAGAAATGGTGATAATCTCAGTAATGGCGATAATCTCAGTAATGGTGATAATCTCAGTCATGGCGATATTCACAGTAATGGTGATAATCTCAGAAATGGCGATATTCTCAGAAATGGCGATATTCTCATTCATGGCGACAATCTCAGAAATGGTGATATTCTCAGTAATGGCAATAATCTCAGTAATGGTGATAATCACAGTGTTGGTGATAATCTGAGTAATGGTGATATTCTCATTAATGGTGATAATCGCAGTAATATCGATACTCTCTGTAATGGTGATATTCTCAGAAATGGCGACATTCTCAGTAATGGTGATAATCTCAGTAATGGTGATATTTTCAGTAATGGCGACATTCTCAGTAATGGTGATAGTTATGGTGATAATCTCAGTAATGGTGATATTCTCAGTAATGGTGATAATCTCAGAAATGGCGATAATCTCAGTAATGGCGATAATCTCAGTAATGGTGATAATCTCAGTAATGGCTATAATCTCAGTAATGGTGATATTCTCAGTAATGGCAATAATCTCAGTAATGGTTATAATCTCAGTAATGGGAAAAATCTCAGCAATGGTGATAATCTCAGTAATGGGGATAATATCAGGAACGGCAATAATTTCAGTAATGGTGATATTCTCGGTAATGGCGATTATCCCATTAATGGCGATATTCTCAGTAATGGCGACATTCTCAGTAGTGGTCATAATCTCAGTAATGGTGACATTCGCATTAAATGTGATAATCTCAGTAATGGCGATAATCTCAGTAATGGTGATATTCTCAGTAATGCTGATAATCTCAGAAATGGTGATCTTCTCGGTAATGGTGATAATCTCAGTAATGGCGACATTCTGAGTAATGGGGACATACTCAGTAATGGTGATATTCTCAGTAATGGTGATATTCTCAGTAATGGTGATAATCTCAGTAATGACGATATTCTCAGTAATGGGGATAATCTCAGTCATGGTGACATTCTCATTAATGGAGATACTCTCAGTAATGGTGATATTCTCGGTAATGGTGATAATCTCAGTAATGGTGATAATCTCAGTAATGGTATCTCAGTAATGCTTATAATCTCAGTAATGGCGATAATCTCAGTAATGGTGATAATCTCAGTCATGGCGATAATCTCAGTAATGGTGATAATCTCGGTAGTGGCGATAATCTCAGTAATGGTGATAATCTCAGTAATGGTGATAATCTCAGTAATGGTATCTCAGTAATGCTTATAATCTCAGTAATGGCGATAATATCAGTAATGGTGATAATCTCAGTCATGGCGATAATCTCAGTAATGGTGATAATCTCGGTAGTGGCGATAATCTCAGTAATGGTGATAATCGCAGTAATGGTGATATCTCAGTAATGGTGATAGTCTCAGTAATGGTGATTTTTTCGATAATAGTGATATTCTCAGTAATGGTGATAATCTCAGTAATGGTGATAATCTCAGTAATGTTGATATTCTAGGTAACAGTGATAATCTCAGTTATGGTGATAATCTCAATAATGGTGATAATCTCAGTAATGGTGATACTCGCAGTAATGGCGATATTCTCAGTACTGGTGATAATCTCAGTCATGGCGATAATCTCAGTAATGGTGATAATCTCAGTAATGGCGATATTATCTGTAACGGTAAAAATCTCAATAATGGCGATATTCTCAGTAATGGCGACATTCTCAGTAATGGTGATAATCTCAGTAATGGTGTTATTCTCGATAATGGTGTTAATCGCAGTAATGGTGATAATCTCAGTAATGGTGATATTCTCAGAAATGGCAATAATCTCAGTAATGGTGATTATCTCAGTGATGGTGATAATCTCAAAAATGGTGATATTCTCGGTAACGGTAATAATCTAGGTAATATCGATAATCTCAGTAATGGCCACATTCTCATTAATGGCGACAATCTCAGTAATGGCGACATTCTCTGTAATGGTGATAACCTCAGTAATGGTGACATTCTCGGTCATGGTGATAATCTCAATAATGATGATAATCTCAGTAATGGTGATATTCTCAGTAATTGCAATAATCTCAGTAATGATGATAATCACAGTAATGGCGATAATCTCTGTAATGGTGATATTCTCGGTAATGGTGATAATCTCAGCAATGGCAATAATCTCAGTAATGGTGATAATCACAGTAATGGCGAAAATCTCAGTAATCGTGATATTCTCATTAATGGTGATAATCGCGGTAATGACAATAATCTCAGTAATGGTTAAATTCTCAGAAATGGCAACATTCTCAGTAATGGTGATAGTCTCAGTAATGGTGATAATCTCAGTAATGGCGAAAATTTCAGTAATGCTGATATTCTCAGTAATGGTGATAATCTCAGTAATGGCGATATTCTCAGTAATGGTGATAATCTCAGTAATGGCAATAATCTCAGTAATGGTGATAATCTCAGTAATGTGAATAATCTCAGTAATGGCAATAATCTCAGTAATGGTGATAATCTTAGAAATGGTTATAATCTCAGTAATGGCGATAATCTCAGAATGGTGATATTCTCAGTAATGGTGATCATCTCGGTAATGGCGATAATCTCAGTAATGGTGATATTCTCAGTAATGGCAACATTCTCAGTAATGGTGATATTCTCAGTAATGGTGATAATCTCAGTGATGGTGATATTCTCAGTAATGGTGATAACCTCAGTAATGGCAATAATCTCAGTAATGGATATAATCTCAGTAATGGTGATAATATCAGGAACGGCAATAATTTCAGTAATAGTGATATTCTCGGTAATGGCGATAATCCCAAAAATGTCGATATTCTCAGTAATGGCGACATTCTCAGTAATGGTGAAAATCTCAGTAAAGGCGATAATCTCAGTAATGGTGATATTCTCAGTAATGGCGACATTCTCAGTAATGGTGATAATCTCAGCCATGGGGATATTCTCAGTAATGCCGATATTTTCGGTAATGGTGATATTCTCGGTAATGGTGATAATCTCAGTAATGTCGATAATCTCAGCAATGGCCATAATCTCAGTAATGGTGATAAACTCAGTAATGGCGACAATCTCTGTAAAGGCAATAATCTCAGTTATGGTGATATTCTCATTAATGGAGATAAACTCTTTAATGGAGATAATCTCAGTAATGGTGATATTCTCACTAATGGTGATAATTTCAGTAATGGTGATAATCTCAGTAATGGTATGTCACTAATGGTGATAATCTCAGTAATGGCGATAATCTCAGTAATGGTGATAATCTCAGTATTAGCGATAATCTCAGTAATGGTGATAATCTCAGTAGTGGTGATAACCTCAGTAATGGTGATAATCGCAGCATTGGCGATATCTCAGTAATGGTGATAATCTCAATAATGGTGACTTTTTCGGTAATAGTGATATTCTCGGTAATGGTGATAATCTCAGTAATGGTGATAATCTCAGTAATGGTGATATTCTCGATAATGGTGATAATCTCAGTAATGGTGATAATCTCAGTAATAGCGATATTCTCAGTAATGGTGATAATCACAGTAATGGCGATAATCACTGTAATGGTGATAATCTCAGTAATGGCGATATTCTCTGTAACGGTGAAAATCCCAAGAATGGCGATATTTTCAGTAATGGCGACATTCTCAGTAATGGTGATAATCTCAATAATGGTGATATTCTCGATAATGGTGTTAATCTCAGTCATGGTGATAATCTTAGTAATGGTGATATTCTCAGAAATGGCAATAATCTCTGTAATGGTTATTATCTCAGTAATGGCAATAATCTCAGTAATGGTGATATTCTGGGTAACGGTAATAATCTCGGTAATGGCGATAATCTCAGTAATGGTGATATTCTCAGAAATGTAGACATTGTCAGTAATAGTGATAATCTCAGTAATGGTGATATTCTCAGTAATGATGATAATCCCAGTAATGGTGATAATCTCAGAAATGATGATAATCTCAGTAATGGCAATAATCTCAGTAATGGAGATAATCTCAGTAATGGTGATAATATCAGGAACGGCAATAATTTCAGTAATAGTGATATTCTCGGTAATGGCGATAATCCCAAAAATGTCGATATTCTCAGTAATGGCGACATTCTCAGTAATGGTGAAAATCTCAGTAAAGGCGATAATCTCAGTAATGGTGATATTCTCAGTAATGGTGGTAATCTCAGTAATGGTGATCTTCTCTGTAGTGGCGATAATCTCAGTAATGGCGACATTCTCAGTATTGGCGACATTCTCAGTAATGGTGATAATCTCAGCCATGGGGATATTCTCAGTAATGCTGATATTTTCGGTAATGGTGATATTCTCGGTAATGGTGATAATCTCAGTAATGTCGATAATCTCAGCAATGGCCATAATCTCAGTAATGGTGATAAACTCAGTAATGGCGACAATCTCTGTAAAGGCAATAATCTCAGTTATGGTGATATTCTCATTAATGGAGATAAACTCTTTAATGGAGATAATCTCAGTAATGGTGATATTCTCACTAATGGTGATAATTTCAGTAATGGTGATAATCTCAGTAATGGTATGTCACTAATGGTGATAATCTCAGTAATGGCGATAATCTCAGTAATGGTGATAATCTCAGTATTAGCGATAATCTCAGTAATGGTGATAATCTCAGTAGTGGTGATAACCTCAGTAATGGTGATAATCGCAGCATTGGCGATATCTCAGTAATGGTGATAATCTCAATAATGGTGACTTTTTCGGTAATAGTGATATTCTCGGTAATGGTGATAATCTCAGTAATGGTGATAATCTCAGTAATGGTGATATTCTCGATAATGGTGATAATCTCAGTAATGGTGATAATCTCAGTAATAGCGATATTCTCAGTAATGGTGATAATCACAGTAATGGCGATAATCACTGTAATGGTGATAATCTCAGTAATGGCGATATTCTCTGTAACGGTGAAAATCCCAAGAATGGCGATATTTTCAGTAATGGCGACATTCTCAGTAATGGTGATAATCTCAATAATGGTGATATTCTCGATAATGGTGTTAATCTCAGTCATGGTGATAATCTTAGCAATGGTGATATTCTCAGAAATGGCAATAATCTCTGTAATGGTTATTATCTCAGTAATGGCAATAATCTCAGTAATGGTGATATTCTGGGTAACGGTAATAATCTCGGTAATGGCGATAATCTCAGTAATGGTGATATTCTCAGAAATGTCGACATTGTCAGTAATAGTGATAATCTCAGTAATGGTGATATTCTCAGTAATGATGATAATCCCAGTAATGGTGATAATCTCAGAAATGATGATAATCTCAGTAATGGCGATAATCTCAGTAACGGTTATATTCTCAGTAATGGTGATAATCTCATTAATGGTGATATTCTCGGTAATGGCGATAATCTCAGTAGTGGCGATAATGTCAGTAATGGTGATAATCGCAGTAATGGCGATATCTCAGTAATGGTGATAATCTCAGTCATGGTGATTTTTTCGATGATAGTGATATTCTCGGTAATGGTGATAATCTCAGTAAGGGTGATAATCTCAGTAATGGTGATATTCTCGGTAACGGTGATAATCTCTGTTATGGTGATAATCTCAGTAATGACGATAATCTCAGTAATGGTGATACTCGCAGTAATCGCAATATTCTCAGTAATGGTGATAATCTCAGTAATGGCGATAATCTCAGTAATGGTGATAATCTCAGTAATGGCGATATTATCTGTAACGGTGAAAAGCCCAAAAATGGCGATATTCTCAGTAATGGCGACATTCTCGGTAATGGTGATAATCTCAGTAATGGTGATATTCTCGATAATTGTGTTAATCTCAGTCATGGTGATAATCTTAGTAATAGTGATATTCTCGGTAATGGTCATAATCTCAGTAATGGTGATATTCTCGGTAATGGCGATAATCCCAAAAATGTCGATATTCTCAGTAATGGCGACATTCTCAGTAATGGTGATAATCTCAGCAATGACGATAATCTCAGTAATGGTGATAAACCCAGTAATGGCATCAATCTCTGTAAAGGCGATAATCTCAGTTATGGTGATATTCTCAGTAATGGCTATAATCTCATTAATGGAGATAATCTCAGTAATGGCGATAATCTCAGTAATGGTGATAATCTCAGTAATGGTGATAATGTCAGTAATGGTATGTCACTAATGGTGATAATCTCAGTAATGGCGATAATCTCAGTAATGGTGATAATCTCAGTAGTGGCGATAACCTCAGTAATGGTGATATTCTGGGAAATGTTGATAATCTCCGTAATGGTGATATTCTCGCTAATGGTGATAATCTCAGTAATGGTGATAATCTCAGTAATGGCGAAAATCTCAGTAATGGTGATAATCTCAGTAATGGCGATATTCTCAGTAATGGTGAAAATCTCAGTAATGGCGATATTCTCAGTAATGATGATAATCTCAGTAATGGTGATATCTTCGGTAATAGTGATACTCTCGGTAATGGTGATAATCTCAGTAATGTTGATAATCCCGGTAATGGTGATAATCTCAGTAATGGTGATAATCTCAGTAATGGTGATATTCTCGCTAATTGTGATAATCTCAGAAATGGTGATAATCTCAGTAATGGCGATAATCTCAGTAATGGTGATAATCTCAGTCATGGCGATATTCACAGTAATGGTGATAATCTCAGAAATGGCGATATTCTCAGAAATGGCGATATTCTCATTCATGGCGACAATCTCAGAAATGGTGATATTCTCAGTAATGGCAATAATCTCAGTAATGGTGATAATCACAGTATTGGTGATAATCTGAGTAATGGTGATATTCTCATTAATGGTGATAATCGCAGTAATATCGATACTCTCTGTAATGGTGATATTCTCAGAAATGGCGACATTCTCAGTAATGGTGATAATCTCAGTAATGGTGATATTTTCAGTAATGGCGACATTCTCAGTAATGGTGATAGTTATGGTGATAATCTCAGTAATGGTGATATTCTCAGTAATGGTGATAATCTCAGAAATGGCGATAATCTCAGTAATGGCGATAATCTCAGTAATGGTGATAATCTCAGTAATGGCTATAATCTCAGTAATGGTGATATTCTCAGTAATGGCAATAATCTCAGTAATGGTTATAATCTCAGTAATGGGAAAAATCTCAGCAATGGTGATAATCTCAGTAATGGGGATAATATCAGGAACGGCAATAATTTCAGTAATGGTGATATTCTCGGTAATGGCGATTATCCCATTAATGGCGATATTCTCAGTAATGGCGACATTCTCAGTAGTGGTCATAATCTCAGTAATGGTGACATTCGCATTAAATGTGATAATCTCAGTAATGGCGATAATCTCAGTAATGGTGATATTCTCAGTAATGGTGATAATCTCAGAAATGGTGATCTTCTCGGTAATGGTGATAATCTCAGTAATGGCGACATTCTGAGTAATGGGGACATACTCAGTAATGGTGATATTCTCAGTAATGGTGATATTCTCAGTAATGGTGATAATCTCAGTAATGACGATATTCTCAGTAATGGGGATAATCTCAGTCATGGTGACATTCTCATTAATGGAGATACTCTCAGTAATGGTGATATTCTCGGTAATGGTGATAATCTCAGTAATGGTGATAATCTCAGTAATGGTATCTCAGTAATGCTTATAATCTCAGTAATGGCGATAATCTCAGTAATGGTGATAATCTCAGTCATGGCGATAATCTCAGTAATGGTGATAATCTCGGTAGTGGCGATAATCTCAGTAATGGTGATAATCTCAGTAATGGTGATAATCTCAGTAATGGTATCTCAGTAATGCTTATAATCTCAGTAATGGCGATAATATCAGTAATGGTGATAATCTCAGTCATGGCGATAATCTCAGTAATGGTGATAATCTCGGTAGTGGCGATAATCTCAGTAATGGTGATAATCGCAGTAATGGTGATATCTCAGTAATGGTGATAGTCTCAGTAATGGTGATTTTTTCGATAATAGTGATATTCTCAGTAATGGTGATAATCTCAGTAATGGTGATAATCTCAGTAATGTTGATATTCTAGGTAACAGTGATAATCTCAGTTATGGTGATAATCTCAATAATGGTGATAATCTCAGTAATGGTGATACTCGCAGTAATGGCGATATTCTCAGTACTGGTGATAATCTCAGTCATGGCGATAATCTCAGTAATGGTGATAATCTCAGTAATGGCGATATTATCTGTAACGGTAAAAATCCCAATAATGGCGATATTCTCAGTAATGGCGACATTCTCAGTAATGGTGATAATCTCAGTAATGGTGTTATTCTCGATAATGGTGTTAATCGCAGTAATGGTGATAATCTCAGTAATGGTGATATTCTCAGAAATGGCAATAATCTCAGTAATGGTGATTATCTCAGTGATGGTGATAATCTCAAAAATGGTGATATTCTCGGTAACGGTAATAATCTAGGTAATATCGATAATCTCAGTAATGGCCACATTCTCATTAATGGCGACAATCTCAGTAATGGCGACATTCTCTGTAATGGTGATAACCTCAGTAATGGTGACATTCTCGGTCATGGTGATAATCTCAATAATGATGATAATCTCAGTAATGGTGATATTCTCAGTAATTGCAATAATCTCAGTAATGATGATAATCACAGTAATGGCGATAATCTCTGTAATGGTGATATTCTCGGTAATGGTGATAATCTCAGCAATGGCAATAATCTCAGTAATGGTGATAATCACAGTAATGGCGAAAATCTCAGTAATCGTGATATTCTCATTAATGGTGATAATCGCGGTAATGACAATAATCTCAGTAATGGTTAAATTCTCAGAAATGGCAACATTCTCAGTAATGGTGATAGTCTCAGTAATGGTGATAATCTCAGTAATGGCGAAAATTTCAGTAATGCTGATATTCTCAGTAATGGTGATAATCTCAGTAATGGCGATATTCTCAGTAATGGTGATAATCTCAGTAATGGCAATAATCTCAGTAATGGTGATAATCTCTGTAATGTGAATAATCTCAGTAATGTTGATAATCTCAGTAATGGTGATAATCTTAGAAATGGTTATAATCTCAGTAATGGCGATAATCTCAGAATGGTGATATTCTCAGTAATGGTGATCATCTCGGTAATGGCGATAATCTCAGTAATGGTGATATTCTCAGTAATGGCAACATTCTCAGTAATGGTGATATTCTCAGTAATGGTGATAATCTCAGTGATGGTGATATTCTCAGTAATGGTGATAACCTCAGTAATGGCAATAATCTCAGTAATGGATATAATCTCAGTAATGGTGATAATATCAGGAACGGCAATAATTTCAGTAATAGTGATATTCTCGGTAATGGCGATAATCCCAAAAATGTCGATATTCTCAGTAATGGCGACATTCTCAGTAATGGTGAAAATCTCAGTAAAGGCGATAATCTCAGTAATGGTGATATTCTCAGTAATGGTGGTAATCTCAGTAATGGTGATCTTCTCTGTAGTGGCGATAATCTCAGTAATGGCGACATTCTCAGTAATGGCGACATTCTCAGTAATGGTGATAATCTCAGCCATGGGGATATTCTCAGTAATGCCGATATTTTCGGTAATGGTGATATTCTCGGTAATGGTGATAATCTCAGTAATGTCGATAATCTCAGCAATGGCCATAATCTCAGTAATGGTGATAAACTCAGTAATGGCGACAATCTCTGTAAAGGCAATAATCTCAGTTATGGTGATATTCTCATTAATGGAGATAAACTCTTTAATGGAGATAATCTCAGTAATGGTGATATTCTCACTAATGGTGATAATTTCAGTAATGGTGATAATCTCAGTAATGGTATGTCACTAATGGTGATAATCTCAGTAATGGCGATAATCTCAGTAATGGTGATAATCTCAGTATTAGCGATAATCTCAGTAATGGTGATAATCTCAGTAGTGGTGATAACCTCAGTAATGGTGATAATCGCAGCATTGGCGATATCTCAGTAATGGTGATAATCTCAATAATGGTGACTTTTTCGGTAATAGTGATATTCTCGGTAATGGTGATAATCTCAGTAATGGTGATAATCTCAGTAATGGTGATATTCTCGATAATGGTGATAATCTCAGTAATGGTGATAATCTCAGTAATAGCGATATTCTCAGTAATGGTGATAATCACAGTAATGGCGATAATCACTGTAATGGTGATAATCTCAGTAATGGCGATATTCTCTGTAACGGTGAAAATCCCAAGAATGGCGATATTTTCAGTAATGGCGACATTCTCAGTAATGGTGATAATCTCAATAATGGTGATATTCTCGATAATGGTGTTAATCTCAGTCATGGTGATAATCTTAGGAATGGTGATATTCTCAGAAATGGCAATAATCTCTGTAATGGTTATTATCTCAGTAATGGCAATAATCTCAGTAATGGTGATATTCTGGGTAACGGTAATAATCTCGGTAATGGCGATAATCTCAGTAATGGTGATATTCTCAGAAATGTAGACATTGTCAGTAATAGTGATAATCTCAGTAATGGTGATATTCTCAGTAATGATGATAATCCCAGTAATGGTGATAATCTCAGAAATGATGATAATCTCAGTAATGGCGATAATCTCAGTAACGGTTATATTCTCAGTAATGGTGATAATCTCATTAATGGTGATATTCTAGGTAATGGCGATAATCTCAGTAGTGGCGATAATGTCAATAATGGTGATAATCGCAGTAATGGCGATATCTCAGTAATGGTGATAATCTCAGTCATGGTGATTTTTTCGATGATAGTGATATTCTCGGTAATGGTGATAATCTCAGTAAGGGTGATAATCTCAGTAATGGTGATATTCTCGGTAACGGTGATAATCTCTGTTATGGTGATAATCTCAGTAATGACGATAATCTCAGTAATGGTGATACTCGCAGTAATCGCGATATTCTCAGTAATGGTGATAATCTCAGTAATGGCGATAATCTCAGTAATGGTGATAATCTCAGTAATGGCGATATTATCTGTAACGGTAAAAAGCCCAATAATGGCGATATTCTCAGTAATGGCGACATTCTCGGTAATGGTGAAAATCTCAGTAATGGTGATATTCTCGATAATTGTGTTAATCTCAGTCATGGTGATAACCTTAGTAATAGTGATATTCTCGGTAATGGCGATAATCCCAAAAATGTCGATATTCTCAGTAATGGCGACATTCTCAGTAATGGTGATAATCTCAGCAATGACGATAATCTCAGTAATGGTGATAAACCCAGTAATGGCATCAATCTCTGTAAAGGCGATAATCTCAGTTATGGTGATATTCTCAGTAATGGCTATAATCTCATTAATGGAGATAATCTCAGTAATGGCGATAATCTCAGTAATGGTGATAATCTCAGTAATGGTGATAATGTCAGTAATGGTATGTCACTAATGGTGATAATCTCAGTAATGGCGATAATCTCAGTAATGGTGATAATCTCAGTAGTGGCGATAACCTCAGTAATGGTGATAATCGCAGTATTGGCGATATCTCAGTAATGGTGATAATCTCAATAATGGTGATTTTTTCGGTAATAGTGATATTCTCGGTAATGGTGACAATCTCAGTAATGGTGATAATCTCAGTAATGGTGATATTCTCGATAATGGTGATAATCTCAGTAATGGTGATAATCTCAGTAATGGTGATAATCTCAGTAATGTTGATATTCTAGGTAACAGTGATAATCTCAGTTATGGTGATAATCTCAGTAATGGTGATAATCTCAGTAATGGTGATACTCGCAGTAATGGCGATATTCTCAGTACTGGTGATAATCTCAGTCATGGCGATAATCTCAGTAATGGTGATAATCTCAGTAATGGCGATATTATCTGTAACGGTAAAAATCCCAATAATGGCGATATTCTCAGTAATGGCGACATTCTCAGTAATGGTGATAATCTCAGTAATGGTGTTATTCTCGATAATGGTGTTAATCGCAGTAATGGTGATAATCTCAGTAATGGTGATATTCTCAGAAATGGCAATAATCTCAGTAATGGTGATTATCTCAGTGATGGCGATAATCTCAAAAATGGTGATATTCTCGGTAACGGTAATAATCTCGGTAATATCGATAATCTCAGTAATGGCCACATTCTCATTAATGGCGACAATCTCAGTAATGGCGACATTCTCTGTAATGGTGATAACCTCAGTAATGGTGATATTCTCGGTCATGGTGATCATCTCAATAATGATGATAATCTCAGTAATGTTGATATTCTCAGTAATTGCAATAATCTCAGTAATGATGATAATCACAGTAATGGCGATAATCTCTGTAATGGTGATATTCTCGGTAATGGTGATAATCTCAGCAATGGCAATAATCTCAGTAATGGTGATAATCACAGTAATGGCGAAAATCTCAGTAATCGTGATATTCTCATTAATGGTGATAATCGCGGTAATGACAATAATCTCAGTAATGGTTAAATTCTCAGAAATGGCAACATTCTCAGTAATGGTGATAGTCTCAGTAATGGTGATAATCTCAGTAATGGCGAAAATTTCAGTAATGCTGATATTCTCAGTAATGTTGATAATCTCAGTAATGGCGATATTCTCAGTAATGGTGATAATCTCAGTAATGGCAATAATCTCAGTAACGGTTATATTCTCAGTAATGGTGATAATCTCATTAATGGTGATATTCTAGGTAATGGCGATAATCTCAGTAGTGGCGATAATGTCAGCAATGGTGATAATCGCACTAATGGTGATATCTCAGTAATGGTGATAATCTCAGTAATGGTGAAAATTTCAGTAATGCTGATATTCTCAGTAATGTTGATAATCTCAGTAATGGTGACAATCCCGGTAATGGTGATATTCTGGGAAATGTTGATAATCTTCGTAATGGCGATATTCTCAGTAATGGTGATAATCTCAGTAATGGTGATAATCTCAGTAATGGTGATATTCTCGCTAATTGTGATAATCTCAGAAATGGTGATAATCTCAGTAATGGCGATAATCTCAGTAATGGTGGTAATCTCAGTAATGGCGATATTCACTGTGATGGTGATATTCTCAGAAATGGTGATATTCTCAGTAATGGCGATATTCTCATTAATGGCGACAATCTCAGAAATGGTGATATTCTCAGTAATGGCAATAATCTCAGTAATGGTGATAATCACAGTATTGGTGATAATCTGAGTAATGGTGATATTCTCATTAATGGTGATAATCGCAGTAATATCGATAATCTCAGTAATGGTGATATTCTCAGAAATGGCGACATTATCAGTAATGGTGATAATCTCAGTAATGGTGATATTTTCAGTAATGGCGACATTCTCAGTAATGGTGATAGTTATGGTGATAATCTCAGTAATGGTGATATTCTCAGTAATGGTGATAATCTCAGAAATGGCGATAACCTCAGTAATGGCGATAATCTCAGTAATGGTGATAATCTTAGTAATGGCAATAATCTCAGTAATGGTGATATTCTCAGTAATGGCAATAATCTCAGTAATGGTTATAATCTCAGTAATGGGAAAAATCTCAGCAATGGTGATAATCTAAGTAATGGGGATAATATCAGGAACGGCAATAATTTCAGTAATGGTGATATTCTCGGTAATGGCGATTATCCCATTAATGGCGACATTCTCAGTAGTGGTCATAATCTCAGTAATGGTGACATTCGCATTAAATGTGATAATCTCAGTAATGGCGATAATCTCAGTAATGGTGATATTCTCAGTAATGGTGATAATCTCAGAAATGGTGATCTTCTCGGTAATGGTGATAATCTCAGTAATGGCGACATTCTGAGTAATGGGGACATACTCAGTAATGGTGATATTCTCAGTAATGGAGATATTCTCAGTAATGGTGATAATCTCAGTAATGACGATATTCTCAGTAATGGGGATAATCTCAGTCATGGTGACATTCTCATTAATGGAGATACTCTCAGTAATGGTGATATTCTCGGTATTGGTGATAATCTCAGTAATGGTGATAATCTCAGTAATGGTATCTCAGTAATTCTTATAATCTCAGTAATGGCGATAATCTCAGTAATGGTGATAATCTCAGTCATGGCGATAATCTCAGTAATGGTGATAATCTCGGTAGTGGCGATAATCTCAGTAATGGTGATAATCGCAGTAATGGTGATATCACAGTAATGGTGATAATCTCAGTAATGGTGATTTTTTCGATAATAGTGATATTCTCAGTAATGGTGATAATCTCAGTAATGGTGATAATCTCAGTAATGTTGATATTCTAGGTAACAGTGATAATCTCAGTTATGGTGATAATCTCAGTAATGGTGATAATCTCAGTAATGGTGATACTCGCAGTAATGGCGATATTCTCAGTACTGGTGATAATCTCAGTAATGGTGATAATCTCAGTAGTGGCGATAACCTCAGTAATGGTGATAATCGCAGTATTGGCGATATCTCAGTAATGGTGATAATCTCAATAATGGTGATTTTTTCGGTAATAGTGATATTCTTGGTAATGGTGACAATCTCAGTAATGGTGATAATCTCAGTAATGGTGATATTCTCGATAATGGTGATAATCTCAGTAATGGTGATAATCTCAGTAATGGCGATATTCTCTGTAACGGTGAAAATCCCAAGAATGGCGATATTTTCAGTAATGGCGACATTCTCAGTAATGGTAATAATCTCAGTAATGGTGATATTGTCGATAATGGTGTTAATCTCAGTCATGGTGATAATCTTAGTAATGGTGATATTCTCAGAAATGGCAATAATCTCTGTAATGGTCATTATCTCAGTAATGGCAAGAATCTCAGTGATGGTGATATTCTTGGTAACGGTAATAATCTCGGTAATGGCGATAATCTCAGTAATGGTGATATTCTCAGAAATGTCGACATTGTCAGTAATAGTGATAATCTCAGTACTGGTGATATTCTCAGTAATGATGATAATCCCAGTAATGGTGATAATCTCAGTAATGATGATAATCTCAGTAATGGCGATAATCTCAGTAGTGGCGATATTCTCAGTAATGGTGATAATCTCAGTAATGGTGATATTCTCAGTAACGGTGATAATCTCAGTTATGGTGATAATCTCAGTAATGACGATAATTTCAGTAACGGTGATACTCGCAGTAATCGCGATATTCTCAGTAAAGGTGATAATCTCAGTAATGGCGATAATCTCAGTAATGGTGATAATCTCAGTAATGGCGATATTATCTGTAACGGTAAAAATCCCAATCATGGCGATATTCTCAGTAATGGCGACATTCTCAGTAATGGTGATAACCTCAGTAATGGTGATATTCTCGATAATTGTGCTAATCTCGGTAATGGTGATAATCCCAGTAATGGTGATATTCTCAGAAAGGGCAATAATCTCAGTAACGTTGATTATCTCAGTATGGCGATAACCTCAAAAATGGTGATATTCTCGGTAACGGTAATAATCTCGGTAATGTCGATAATCTCAGTAATGGCAATAATCTCAGTAATGGTGATTACCTTAGTAATGGTTATAATATCAGTAATGGCGATAATCTCAGTAATGGTGATATTCTCGGTAATGGTGATATTCTCGGCAATGGCGATAATCTCAGTAATGGTGATATGCTCAGTAATGGAGACATTCTCAGTAATGGTGATATTCTCAGTAATGGTGATATTCGCAGTAATGGTGATAATCTCAGTAATGGTGATAATCTCAGTAATGGTGATATTCTCACTAATGGTGATAATCTCAGTAATGGTGATCTTCTCTGTAGCGACGATAATCTCAGTAATGGCGACATTCTCAGTAATGGCGACATTCTCAGTAATGGTGATAATCTCAGTAATGTTGATATTCTCAGTAATGGTGATAATGTCAGTAACAGCGATATCCTCAGTAATGGCGATAATCTCAGCCATGGGGATATTCTCAGCACTGCTGATATTTTCGGTAATGGTGATATTCTCGGTAATGGTGATAATCTCAGTAATGGCGATATTCTCAGCAATGGCGATAATCTCAGTAATGGTGATAAACTCAGTAATAGCGACAATCTACTGTAAATGCGATAATCTCAGTTATGGTGATATTCTCAGTAATGGCGATATTCTCATTAATGGCGACAATCTCAGTAATGGTGATATTCTCAGTAATGGTGATAATCTCAATAATGGTGATATTCTCAGTAATGGTGATAATCTCAGGAATTGCTATAATCTCAGTAATGATGAAATTCTCGGTAATGGTGATAATCTCAGTAATGGTGATATTGTCAGTAATGGCAATAATGTCAGTAATGGTGATAATCACAGTAATGGTGATAATCTCAGTAATGTTGATATTCTCAGTAATGGTGATAATCTCATTAATGGAGATAATCTCAGTAATGGCGACAATCTCTGTAAAGGCGATAATCTCAGTTATGGTGATATTCTCAGTAATGGTGAAAATCTCATTAATGGAGATAATCTCAGTAATGGTGATATTCTCAGTAATGGTGATAATTTCAGTAATGGTGATAATCTCAGTAATGGCGATAATCTCAGTAATGGTGATAATCTCAGTAATGGTGACATTGTCAGCAATGGTGATAATTTCAGTAATGGTGATAATCTCAGTAATGGTATGTCACTAATGGTGATAATCTCAGTAATGGCGATAATCTCAGTAATGGTGATAATCTCAGTAATGGCGATAATCTCAGAAATGGTGATAATCTCAGTAGTGGCGATAACCTCAGTAATGGTGATAATCGCAGTAATGGCGATATCTCAATAATAGTGATAATCTCAATAATGGTGATTTTTCTGTAATAGTGATATTCTCAGTAATGGTGATAATCTCAGTAATGGTGATAATCTCAGTAATGGTGATATTCTCGATAATGCTGATAATCTCAGTAATGGTGATAATCTCAGCAATGGCGATATTCTCAGCAATGGTGATAATCTCAGTAATGGCGATATTCTCAGTAATGGTGATAATCTCAGTAATGGCGATAATCTCAGTAATGGTGATAAACTAAGAAATGGCGATATTCTCTGTAACGGTGAAAATCCCAATAATGGCGATATTTTCAGTAATGGCGACATTCTCAGTAATGGTGATAATCTCAGTAATGGTGATATTCTCGGCAATGGTGTTAATCTCAGTCATGGTGATAATCTCAGTAGTGGTGATATTCTCAGAAATGGTAATAATCTCTGTAATGGTGATTATCTCAGTAATGGCAATAATCTCAGTAATGGTCATAATCTCTGTAATGGTGACAACCTCAGTAATGGTGACATTCTTAGTAATTGTGATAATCTGTGTAATGGCGATATTCTCAGTAATGGTGAAAATCTCAGTAATGATGATATTCTCTTTAATAGTGATATTCTAGGCAATGGTGATAATGTCAGTAATGGTGATTTTCTCTGTAATAGTGATATTGTTGGTAATGGTGATAATCTCGGTAATGGCGATAATCTCAGTAATGCTGATAACCTCAGTAATGGCGATATTCTCAGTATTGGTGATAATCTTAGTAATTTTGAGATTCTCGGTAATAGTGATTTTCTCGGTAATGGCAATGATCTCAGTAATGGCGACATTCTCAGTAATGGTGATAATCTCTGTAATGCCGACATTCTCAGTAATGGTGATAATCTCAGTAATGGTGATATTCTCAGTAATGATGATAACCTCAGTAATGGCGATAATCTCAGTAACGATGATATTCCCATTGACGGTGATAATCTCATTAATGGTGATATTCTCGGTAATGGCGATAATCTCAGTAATGGTGACATTCTCAGTAACGGCGACATTCTCACTAACAGTGATAATCTCAGTAATGGTTTTATTCTCAGTACTGGCGATAATCTCAGTAATGGCGTTATTCTCAGTAATGGCGATAAACTCAGTCATGGCAATATTCGCAGTAATGCTGATATTTTCGGTAATGGTGATGTTCTCGGTATTGGTGATAATCTTAGAAATGGCAATAATCTCAGTGATGGCAATAATCTCATAATGGTGATAATCTCAGTATAGGCGATAATCTCAGTAATGGTGATATTATCCTTAATGGTGATAATCTCAGTAATGACGATAATCTCAGAAATGGTGATATTCTCGGTAATGGTGATAATCTCAGTAATGGTGATAATCTTAGTAATGGTATCTCAATAATGGTGATAATCTCAGTAATGGCGATAATCTCAGCAATGGTGTTAATCTCACTAATTGCGATAATCTCAGTAATGGTGATAATCTCAGTAATGATGATAATCTCATTAGTGGGATAATCTCAGTAATGGTGATAATCGCAGTACGGCGATTTACTCAGTAATGGTGATAATCTCAGTAATGGTGATATTTTCGGTAATAGTGATATTCTCGGTAGTGGTGATAATCTCAGTAATGGTGAAAATCTCAGTAATGGTGATATTCTCTTTAATGGTGATAATCTCAGTAATGGTGATAATCTCAGTAATGGCGATAATTTCAGTAATGGTGATAATCTCAGTAATGGCGATATTCTCTGTAATGGTGATATTCTCCGCAGTGGCGATATTCTCAGTAATGGTTTTAATCTCGGTAATGTCAATAATCTCAGTAATGGCGATATTCCCATTAATGGCGACAATCTCATTAATGGTGATATTCTCAGTAATGGTGATAATCTCAGTAAAGGTGATATTCTCAGTAATGGTGATAATTTCAGTAATGGTGATAATCTCAGTAATGTTGATAATCTCAGTAATGGCGATAATCTCAGTAATGGTTATAATCTCAGTAGTGGCGATAACCTCAGTAATGGTGATAATCGCAGTAATGGCGATATCTCAGTAATAGTGATAATCTCAATAATGGTGATTTTTTCTGTAATAGTGATAATCTCAATAATGGTGATAATCTCAGTAATGGTGATAATCTCAGTAATGGTGATATTCTCGATAATGCTGATAATCTCAGTAATCGTGATAATCTCAGCAATGGCGATACTCTCAGCAATGGTGATAATCTCAGTAATGGCGATATTCTCAGCAATGGTGATAATCTCAGTAATGGCGATAATCTCAGTAATGGTGATAAACTCAGTAATGGCGATATTCTCCGTAACGGTGAAAATCCCAATAATGGCGATATTTTCAGTAATGGCGACATTCTCAGTAATGGTGATAATCTCAGTAATGGTGATATTCTTGGTAACGGCAATAATCTCGGTAATGGCGTTAATCTCAGTAATGGTGATATTCTCAGAAATGTCGACATTCTAATAAATATTGATAATCTCAGTAATGGTGATATTCTCAGTAATGATGATAATCTCAGTAATGGTGATAATCTCAGTAATGGTGATATTCTAAGTAATAGCGAAATTCTCAGTAATGGCGACATTCTCAGTAATTGTGATAATCTGAGTAATGGTGATATTGTCAGTAATGGTGATAATCTCAGTAATGTTGATAATCTCAGTAATGGCAATAATCTCTGTAATGGTGATATTCTCAGTAATGGTGAAAATCCCAATAATGGCGATGTTCTCAGAAATGGCAACATTCTCAGTAATGGTGATTATCTCAGTAATAGTGATATTCTCGGTATTGGTGATAATCACAGTAATGGTGATAATCTCAGTAATAGTGATATTCTCAGAAATGGCAATAATCTCAGTTATGGTGATATTCTCGGTAACGGTAATAATCTCGGTAATGGCGATAATCTCAGTAATGTTGATATTCTCAGAAATTGCGACATTCTCAGTAATAGTGATAATCTCAGTAATGGTGATATTCTCAGTAATGGTGATAATCTCAGTAATGGTGATAATCTAAGTAATGGGGATATTCTCAGTAATGGCGACATTCTCAGTAATGGTGATAATCTGAGTAATTGTGATATTCTCAGTAATGGCGATAATCTCAGTAATGGTGATATTCTCAGTATTGGTGATAATCTCAGTAATGGCGATATTGTCAGTAATGGTGATAATCTCAGTAATGGTGATATTCTGGGAAATGTTGATAATCTCCGTAATGGCGATATTCTCGGTAATGGTGATTATCTCAGTAATGGTGATAAACTCAGTAATGGTGATAGTCTCGGTAATGGTGATAATCTCTGTAATGGTGATAACTTCAGTAATGGTGACATTCTTAGTAATGGTGATAATCTGTGTAATGGCGATATTCTCAGCAATGGTGATAATCTCAGTAATGGTGATATTCTCTTTAATATTGATATTCTCGGTAATGGTGATAATGTCAGTAATGGTGATATTCTCTGTAATGGTGATATTGTTGGTAATGGTGATGATCTCGGTAATGGCGATAATCTCAGTAATGCTGATAACCTCAGTAATGGCGATATTCTCAGTATTGGTGATAATCTCAGTAATTTTGAGATTCTCGGTAATAGTGATTTTCTCGGTAATGGCAATAATCTCAGTAATGGTGATATTCTCGGTAATGTCGCTAATCCCAGTAATGTAAATATTCACAGTAATGCCGACATTCTCAGTAATGGTGATAATCTCAGTAATGGTGATATTCTCAGTAATGATGATAACCTCAGTAATGGCAATAATCTCAGTAACAGTGATATTCTCAGTAACGGTGATAATCTCATTAATGGTGATATTCTCGGTAATGGCAATAATCTCAGTAATGGTGACATTCTCAGTAACGGCGACATTCTCACTAACAGTGATAATCTCAGTAATGGTGATATTCTCAGTACTGGCGATAATCTCAGTAATGGCGTTATTCTCAGTAATGGTGATAAACTCAGTCATGGCAATATTCCCGGTAATGCTGATATGTTCGGTAATGGTGATGTTCTCGGTATTGGTGATAATCTCAGAAATGGCAATAATCTCAGTGATGGCAGTAATCTCATAATGGTGATAATCTCAGTAATGATGATAATCTCAGTAAAGGAGATAATCTCAGTAATGGTGATATTATCCGTAATGGTGATAATCTCAGTAATGGCGATAATCTCAGAAATGGTGATATTCTCGGTAATGGAGATAATCTCAGTAATGGTGATAATCTTAGTAATGGTATCTCAATAATGGTGATAATCTCAGTAATGGCGATAATCTCAGTAATGGTGAAAAACTCAGTAATGATGATAATCTCATTAGTGGCGATAATCTCAGTAATGGTGATAATCGCAGTACGGCGATATACTCAGTAATGGTGATAATCTCAGTAATGGTGATATTTTCGGTAATAGTGATATTCTCGGTAGTGGTGATAATCTGAGTAATGGTGAAAATCTCTGTAATGGTGATATTCTCGTTAATGATGATAATCTCAGTAATGGTGATAATCTCAGTAATGGCGATAATTTCAGTTATGGTTATAATCTCAATAATGGCGATATTCTCTGTAATGGTGATATTCTCCGCAATGGCGATATTCTCAGTAATGGTTTTAATCTCGGTAATGTCAATAATCTCAGTAATGGCGATATTCTCATTAATGGCGACAATCTCAGTAATGGTGATATTCTCAGTAATGGTGATAATCTCAGTAATGGTGATAATCACAGTAATGGCTATAATCTCAGTAATGGTGAAATTCCCGGTAATGGTGATAATCCCAGTAATGGCGATATTCTCACTGATGGCGACAATCTCTGTAATGGTTATAATCTCAGTAATAGTGATATTCTCGGTAATGGTGATAATCTCAGTAATGATGATAATCTCAGTAATGGTGATATTCTCAGTAATGGCAATAATCTCAGTAATGGTGATAATCACAGTAATGGCGATAATCTCAGTAATGGTGATATTCTCGTTAATGGTGATAATTTCGCTATTGGCGATAATATCAGTAATGGTGATATTCTCAGAAATGGCGACATTCTCAGTAATGGTGATAATCTCAGTAATGGTGATGATTCTCAGTAATGGTGATAAACTAAGGAATGGCGATATTCTCAGTATTGGCGCCATTCTCAGTAATGGGGATAATCTCAGTAATGGTGATATTCTCAGTAATGTTGATAATCTCAGTAATGGCGATATTCTCAGTGTTGGTGATTATCTCAACAATGGTGATAATCTCAGTAATGGCGATAATCTCAGTAATGGTGATAATCTCAGTAATGGCGATATTCTAGGTAATGGTTTTAATCTCGGTAATGGCGATAATCTCTGTAATGGCGATATTCTCATTTATGGCGACAATCTCAGTAATTGTGATATTCTCAGTAATGGTGATAATCTCTCTAATGGATATAATCTCAGTAATGGCAATTTTCTCAGCAATGGTGATATTCTCGGTAATGGTGATAATCCCAGTACCGGCGATAATCTCAGAAATGGTGATAATCTCTGTAATGTCGATAATCTCAGTAATGGTGATAATCTCAGTAATGATGATAATCTCAGTAGTGGCGATAATCTCAGTAATGGTGATAATCGCAGTAATGGCGATATTCTCAGTTTTGGTGATAATCTCAGTAATGGTGATATTCTCAGTAATGGTGATAATCTCCGTAATGGTGATGCTCTCAGTAATGGTGATAATCTCTGTAATGGTGATAATCTCAGTAATGGCGATAATCTCAGTAATGGTGATATTCTCGGTAATGGTGATAATCCCAGTAATGGCGAAAGTCTCAGAAATGGTGATAATCTCAGTAATGGCGATAATCTCTGTAACGGCGATAATCCCAGTAATGATGACAATCTCAGTAGCGGCGATAACGTCTGTAATGGTGATAACCGAAGTAATGGCGAAATTCTCAGTAATGGTGATAAGCTCAGTAATGGTGATATTTTCGGTAATAGTGATGTTCTCGGTAATGGTGATAATCTGAGTAATGGTGATAATATCAGTAATGGTGATATTCTCGGTAATGGTGATAATCTCAGAAATGGTGATAATCTCAGTAATGGTGATATTCTCATTAATGGTGATAATCTCAGTAATGGTGATAATCCCAGTAATGGCGATAATTTCAGTAATGGTGATAATCTCAGTAATGGCGATATTCTCTGTAATGGTGATAATCTCCGCAATGGCCATATTCTCAGTAATGGCTTTAATCTCGGTAATGTCAATAATCTCAGTAATGGCGATATTCTCATTAATGGCGACAATCTCAGCAATGGTAATATTCTCTGTAATGGTGATAATCTCAGTAATGGTGATATTCTCAGTAATGGTGATAATCTCAGTAATGGTGATATTCTCAGAAATCTCAACATTCTCAAAAATAGTGATAATCTCAGTAATGGTGATATTCTCAGTAATGGTGATAATCTCCGTAATGTTGATGTTCTCAGTAATGGTGATAATCTCTGTAATGGTGTTAATCTCAGTAATGGCGATAATCTCATTAATGGTGATCTTCTCGGTAATGGTGATAATCCCAGTAATGGCGAAAGTCTCAGAAATGGTGATAATCTCAGTAATGGCGATAATCTCTGTAACGGTGATAATCCCAGTAATGGTGATAATCTCAGTAGCGGCGATAATGTCTGTAATGGTGAGAACCGCAGTAATGGCGAAATTCTCAGTAATGGTGATAAGCTCAGTAATGGTGATATTTTCGGTAATAGTGATGTTCTCGGTAATGGTGATAATCTCTGTAATGGTGTTAATCTCAGTAATGGCGATAATCTCATTAATGGTGATCTTCTCGGTAATGGTGATAATCCCAGTAATGGCGAAAGTCTCAGAAATGGTGATAATCTCAGTAATGGCGATAATCTCTGTAACGGTGATAATCCCAGTAATGGTGATAATCTCAGTAGCGGCGATAATGTCTGTAATGGTGAGAACCGCAGTAATGGCGAAATTCTCAGTAATGGTGATAAGCTCAGTAATGGTGATATTTTCGGTAATAGTGATGTTCTCGGTAATGGTGATAATCTGAGTAATGGTGATAATTTCAGTAATGGTGATATTCTCATTAATGGTGATAATCTCATTAATGGTGATAATCCCAGTAATGGCGATAATTTCAGTAATGGTGATAATCTCAGTAATGGCTATAATCTCAGTAATGGTGATATTCTCAGTAATGGTGATAATCCCAGTAATGGCGATATTCTCACTGATGGCGACATTCTCTGTAATGGTGATAATCTCAGTAATAGTGATATTCTTGGTTATGGTGATAATCTCAGTAATGATGATAATCTCAGTAATGGTGATATTCTCAGTAATGGCCATAATCTCAGTAATGGTGATAATCACAGTAATGGCGATAATCTCATTAATGGTGACAAACTCATTAAGGCGACAATCTCTGTAAAGGCGATAATCTCAGTTATGGTGATATTCTCAGTAATGGTGATAATTTTATTAATGGAGATAATCTCAGTGATGGTGATATTCTCGGTAATGGTGATAATTTCAGTAATGGTGATAATCTCAGTAATGTATGTCACTAATGGTGATAATCTCAGTAATGGCGATGATCTCAGTAATGGTGAATATCTCAGTAATGGCGATAATCTCAGTAATGGTGATAATCTCAGTAGTGGCGATAACCTCAGTAATGGTGATAATCGCAGTAATGGCGATATCTCAGTTATGGTGATAATCTCAGTAATGGCGATAATCTCTGTAACGGCGATAATCCCAGTAATGATGACAATCTCAGTAGCGGCGTTAACGTCTGTAATGGTGATAACCGAAGTAATGGTGAAATTCTCAGTAACGGTGATAAGCTCAGTAATGGTGATATTTTCGGTAATAGTGATGTTCTCGGTAATGGTGATAATCTGAGTAATGGTGATAATATCAGTAATGGTGATATTCTCGGTAATGGTGATAATCTCAGAAATGGTGATAATCTCAGTAATGGTGATATTCTCATTAATGGTGATAATCTCAGTAATGGTGATAATCCCAGTAATGGCGGTAATTTCAGTAATGGTGATAATCTCAGTAATGGCGATATTCTCTGTAATGGTGATAATCTCCGGAATGGCCATATTCTCAGTAATGGCTTTAATCTCGGTAATGTCAATAATCTCAGTAATGGCGATATTCTCATTAATGGCGACAATCTCAGCAATGGTAATATTCTCTGTAATGGTGATAATCTCAGTAATGGTGATATTCTCAGTAATGGTGATAATCTCAGTAATGGTGATATTCTCAGAAATCTCAACATTCTCATAAATAGTGATAATCTCAGTAATGGTGATATTCTCAGTAATGATGATAATCTCAGTAATGGTGATATTCTCAGTAATGGTGATAATCTCCGTAATGTTGATGTTCTCAGTAATGGTGATAATCTCTGTATTGGTGTTAATCTCAGTAATGGCGATAATCTCATTAATGGTGATCTTCTCGGTAATGGTGATAATCCCAGTAATGGTGAAAGTCTCAGAAATGGTGATAATCTCAGTAATGGCGATAATCTCTGTAACTGTGATAATCCCAGTAATGGTGATAATCTCAGTAGCGGCGATAATGTCTGTAATGGTGAGAACCGCAGTAATGGCGAAATTCTCAGTAATGGTGATAAGCTCAGTAATGGTGATATTTTTGGTAATAGTGATGTTCTCGGTAATGGTGATAATCTGAGTAATGGTGATAATCTCAGTAATGGTGATATTCTCGGTATGGTGATAATCTCAGAAATGGTGATAATCTCAGTAATGGTGATATTCTCATTAATGGTGATAATCTCATTAATGGTGATAATCCCAGTAATGGCGATAATTTCAGTAATGGTGATAATCTCAGTAATGGCTATAATATCAGTAATGGTGATATTCTCAGTAATGGTGATAATCCCAGTAATGGCGATATTCTCACTGATGGCGACATTCTCTGTAATGGTGATAATCTCAGTAATAGTGATATTCTTGGTTATGGTGATAATCTCAGTAATGATGATAATCTCAGTAATGGTGATATTCTCAGTAATGGCCATAATCTCATTAATGGTGACAAACTCATTAAGGCGACAATCTCTGTAAAGGCGATAATCTCAGTTATGGTGATATTCTCAGTAATGGTGATAATTCTATTAATGGAGATAATCTCAGTGATGGTGATATTCTCGGTAATGGTGATAATTTCAGTAATGGTGATAATCTCAGTAATGTATGTCACTAATGGTGATAATCTCAGTAATGGTGATGATCTCAGTAATGGTGAATATCTCAGTAATGGCGATAATCTCAGTAATGGTGATAATCTCAGTAGTGGCGATAACCTCAGTAATGGTGATAATCGCAGTAATGGCGATATCTCAGTAATGGTGATAATCTCAATAATGGTGATTTTTTTGGTAATAGTGATATTCTCGGTAACGGTGACAATCTCAGTAATGGTGATAATCTCAGTAATGCTGATATTCTCGATAATGTTGATAATCTCAGTAATGGTGATAATCTCAGTAATGGTGATATTCTCAGCAATGGTGATATTCTCAGTAATGGTGATATTCGCAGTAATGGTGATAATCTCAGTAATGGCGTTAATGTCAGTAATGGTAATAATCTCAGTAATGGCGATATTCTCTGTAACGGTGAAAATCCCAAAAATTGCGATATTTTCAGTAATGGCGAAATTCTCAGTAATGGTGATAATCTCAGTAATGGTGAAATTCTCGATAATGGTGTTAATCTCAGTGATGATGATAATCTCAGTAATGGTGAAATTCTCAGAAATGGCAATAATCTCTGTAATGGTGATTATCTCAGTAATGGCAATAATCTCAGTAATGGTGATATTCTCGGTAACGGTAATAATCTCGGTAATGGCGATAATCTCAGTAATGGTGAAGTTCTCAGAAATCTCAACATTCTCATAAATAGTGATAATCTCAGTAATGGTGATATTCTCAATAATGATGATAATCAGAGTAATGGTGATAATCTAAGTAATGGCGAAATTCTCAGTAATGGCGACATTCTCCGTAATTGTGATAATCTGAGTAATGGAGATATTGTCAGTAATGGTGATAATCTCAGTAATGTCAATAATCTCAGTAATGGTGATATTCTCCGTAATGATGAAAATCCCAATAATGGCGATGTTCTCAGAAATGGCGACATTCTCAGTAATGGTGATAATCTCAGTAATCGTGATATTCTCGGTAATGGTGGTGATCACAGTAATGGCGATAATCTCAGTAATGGTGATATTCTCGGTAACGGTAATAATATCGGTAATGGCGATAATCTCAGTAATGCTGATATTCTCAGAAATGGCGACATTCTCAGTAATAGTGATAATCTCTGTAATGGTGATATTCTCAGTAATGGTGATAATCTCAGTGATTGTGATAATCTCAGTAATGGTGATAATCTTAGTGATGGCGATATTCTCAGTAATGGCGACATTCTCAGTAATGGTGATAATCTGAGTAATTGTGATATTCTCAGTAATGGCGATAATCTCAGTAATGGTGATATTCTCAGTATTGGTGATAATCTCAGTAATGGCGATATTCTCAGTAATGGTGACAATCTCAGTAATGGTGATAATCTCAGTAATGGTGATAATCGTAGTAATGGTATCTCAATAATGGTGATAATCTCAGTAATGGCGATAATCTCGGTAATGGTGATAATCTCAGTAATGGCGATAATCTCAGTAATGGTGATAATCTCAGTAATGATGATAATTTCATTAGTGTCGAAAATCTCTGTAATGGTGATAATCGCAGCACGGCGATATACTCAGTAATGGTGATAATCTCAGTAATGGTGATTTTTCGGTAATAGTGATACTCTCGGTAGTGGTGATAATATCAGTAATGGTGAAAATCTCAGTAATGGCGATAATTTCCGTAATGGTGATAATCTCAGTCATGGCGATATTCTCTGTATTGGTGGTAATCTTCTCAATGGTGATATTCTCAGTAATGGCAATAATCTCAGTAATGGTGATAATCTCAGTAATGGCGATAATCTCGGTAATGGTGATATTCTCGGTAATTTTTATAATCTCGGTAATGGCGATAATCTCAGTAATGGTGTTAATCTCAGTAATGGCAATAATCTCAGTAATGGTGATAATCTCAGTAATGGTAATAATCTCAGGAATGGCAATATTTTCAATAATGGTGATATTCTCGGTAATGGCGATAATCCCAGTAATAGCGATATTCTCAGTCATGGTGATAATCTCAGTAATGGCGTTATTCTCTGGAATGGTGATAATCTCAGTCATGGCGATATTCCCAGTAATGCTGATATTCTCTGTAATGGTGATATTCTCTGTACTGGTGATAATCTCAGTAAAGGCGATAATCTCAGTAATGGTGCTATTCTCTGTAATGTTGACAATCTCAGTAATGGCGATATTCTCAGTATTGGTGATAATCTCAGCAATGGTGATAATCTCAGTAATGGCGATAATCTCAGTTATGGTGATAATCTCATTAATGGCGATATTCTCATTAATAGTGACAATCTCAGTAATGGTGATATTCTCAGTAATCGCGATAATCTCAGTAATGCTGATATTCTCACTAATGGCGATAATCTCAGGAATGGTGATAATCTCAGTAATGGCGTTATTCTCAGTCATGGTTTTAATCTCGGTAATGGCGATAATCTCTGTAATGGCGATATTCTCATTAATGGCGACAATCTCAGTAATGGTGATATTCTCAGTAATCGTGATAATCTCAGAAATGGTGATATTCTCAGTAATGGTGATAATCTCTCTTATGGTGATAATCTCAGTAATGGCAATAATCTCAGTAATGGTGATATTCTCGGTAATGTTGATAATCCCAGTAATGGCGATAATCTCAGAAATGCTGATAATCTCAGTAATGGTGATAATCTCAGTAATGGTGATATTCTCAGTAATGGTGATAATCTCAGTAATTTTGAGATTCTCGGTAATAGTGATTTTCTCGGTAATGGCAATAATCCCAGTAATGGAGATATTCTCAATAATGGCGACATTCTCAGTAATGGTGATAATCTCAGTAATGGCGACATTCTCAGTAATGGTGATTATCACAGTAATGCTGATATTCTCAGTAATGGTGATAATCTCAGTAATGGCAATAATTTCAGTAATGGTGACATTCTCAGTAATGGTGATAATCTCAGTAATGGTGATATTCTCAGTAATGGCGATAATCTCAGTAATGGCGTTATTCTCAGGAATGGTGATAATCTCAGTCATGGCGATATTCCCAGTAATGCTGATATTCTCGGTAATGGTGATATTCTCGGTACTGGTGATAATCTCAATAAAGGCGATAATCTCAGTAATGGGGATATTATCCGTAATAGTGATAATCTCAGTAATGACGATAATCTCTGAAATGGTGATATTCTCGGTAATGGTGATAATCTCAGTAATGGTGATAATCGTAGTAATGGTATCTCAATAATGGTGATAATCTCAGTAATGGCGATAATCTCAGTAATGGTGATAATCTCAGTAATGGCGATAATCTCAGTAATGGTGATAATCTCAGTAATGATGATAATTTCATTAGTGTCGAAAATCTCTGTAACGGTGATAATCGCAGCACAGCGATATACTCAGTAATGGTGATAATCTCAGTAATGGTGATATTTTCGGTAATAGTGATATTCTCGGTAGTGGTGATAATATCAGTAATCGTGAAAATCTCAGTAATGGTGATATTCTCATTAATGGTGATAATCTCAGTAATGGTGATAATCTCAGTAATGGCGATAATTTCAGTAATGGTGATAATCTCAGTCATGGCAATATTCTCTGTAATGGTGATAATCTTCGCAATGGTGATATTCTCAGTAATGGCAATAATCTCAGTAATGGTGATAATCTCGGTAATGGTGATAATCTCGGTAATGGTGATACTCTCGGTAATTTTTATAATCTCGGTAATGGCGATAATCTCAGTAATGGTGTTTATCTCAGTAATGGCAATAATCTCAGTAATGGTGATAATCTCAGTAATGGTAATAATCTCAGGAATGGCAATATTTTCAATAATGGTGATATTCTCGGTAATGGCGATAATCCCAGTAATGGTGATATTCTCAGTAATGGTGATAATCTCAGTAATGGCAATAATCACAGTAATGGTGATATTCTCAGTAATGGTGATAATCTCAGTAATGGTATCTCAATAATGGTGTAAATCTCTGTAATGGCCATAATCTCAGTAATGGTGATAATCTCAGTAATGGCGTTATTCTCTGGAATGGTGATAATCTCAGTCATGGCGATATTCCCAGTAATGCTGATATTCTCGGTAATGGTGATATTCTCTGTACTGGTGATAATCTCAGTAAGGCGATAATCTCAGTAATGGTGATATTCTCTGTAATGTTGATAATCTCAGCAATGGCGATATTCTCAGTATTGGTGATAATCTCAGCAATGGTGATAATCTCAGTAATGGCGATAATCTCAGTTATGGTGATAATCTCATTAATGGCGATATTCTCATTAATAGTGACAATCTCAGTAATGGTGATATTCTCAGTAATCGCGATAATCTCAGTAATGCTGATATTCTCACTAATGGCGATAATCTCAGGAATGGTGATAATCTCAGTAATGGCGTTATTCTCAGTCATGGTTTTAATCTCGGTAATGGCGATAATCTCTGTAATGGCGATATTCTCATTAATGGCGACAATCTCAGTAATGGTGATATTCTCAGTAATCGTGATAATCTCAGAAATGGTGATATTCTCAGTAATGGTGATAATCTCTCTTATGGTGATAATCTCAGTAATGGCAATAATCTCAGTAATGGTGATATTCTCGGTAATGTTGATAATCCCAGTAATGGCGATAATCTCAGAAATGCTGATAATCTCAGTAATGGTGATAATCTCAGTAATGGTGATAATCTCAGTAATGATGATAATCTCAGTAATGGTGATAATCTCAGGCATGGCAATATTTTCAGTAATGGTGATATTCTCGGTAATGGCGATAATCCCAGTAATGGCGATATTCACAGTAATGGCGACATTCTCAGTAATTGTTATAATCTCAGTACTGGTGATAATCTCACTAATGGTGATATTCTCAGTAATAGTGATAATCTCAGTAATGGTGATCTTCTCTGTAGTGGCGATAATCTCAGTAATGGTGATAATCACAGTAATGGTGATACTCTAACAAATGGCGTTATTCTCAGTAATGGTGATAATATCAGTGATGGTGATATTCTCCGTAATGGCGATAATCTCAGTAATGCTGATATTCTCAGTAATGTTGATAATCTCAGCAATTGCGATATTCTCAGTAATGGTGATAATCTCAGTAATGGTGATAATGTCCGTAATGGTGATATTGTCGGTAATGGGGATAATCCCAGTAATGGCGATATTCTCAGTATTGGCGACATTCTCAGTAATGTTGATAATCTCAGTAATGCTGATATTCTCAGTAATGTTGATAAACTCAGTAATGGTGATAATCTCAGTAATGTTGAAATTCTCGGTAATGGTGATAATCCCAGTAATGGCGATATTCTCACTGATGGCGACATTCTCTGTAATGGTGATAATCTCAGTAATAGTGATATTCTCGGTAATGGTGACATTCTCTGTATTGGTGAAAATCTCAGTAATGGTGATATTCTCAGAAATGGCGACATGCTCAATAATGGTGATAATCTCAGTAATGTTGATAATTCTCAGTAATGGTGATAATCTAAGTAATGGTGATATTCTCAGTATTGGCGACATTCTCAGTAATGGGGATAATCTCAGTAATGGTGATATTCTCAGTAATGTTGGTAATCTCAGTAATGGCGATATTCTCAGTATTGGCGATAATCTCAGTAACGGTGATAATCTCAGTAATTTCCATGTTCTCTGTAATGGTGATAGTCTCAGTAATGGCGATATTCTCAGTACTGGTTATAATCTCGGTAATGGTGATATTCACAGTAATGGTGATAATCTCAGCAATGGTGATATTCTCAGTAATGGTGATAATCTTTGCAACAGTGAGAATCTCAGTAATGGCAATAATCTCAGTAATGGGGATATTCACGGTAAAGGTGATAATCCCAATAATGGCGATATTCTCAGTATTGGCGACATTTTCTGTAATGGTGATAATCTCAGTAATGGTGATATTCTCGGTAATGGTGATAATCTCAGTGATTGTGATAATCTCAGTAATGGTGATAGTCTCAGTAATGGCAATAATCTCAGTAATGGTGATAATCACAGTAATGGCGATAACCTCATTAATGGTGATATTCTCGGTAATGGTGATAATCTCGGTAATGGTGATAATCTCAGTAATGGTGATAGTTTCAGAAATGGCGACATTCTCAGTAATGGTGATAATATCAGTAATGGTGATAATCTCAGTAATGGTGATAATGTCGGTAATGGCGTTAATATCATTCATGGCGACATTCTCAGTAATGGCGACATTCTCAGTAATAGTGATACTAACGGTGATAATCTCAGTAATGTTGATATTCTCAGTAATCGTGATAATCTCAGTAATGGTGATATTCTCAGTAATGGCAATAATCTCAGGAATGGCAATATTTTCAGTAATGGTGATATTCTCGGTAATGGTGATAATCCCAGTAATGGCGATATTCTCAGTAATGGCGACATTCTCAGTAATTGTTATAATCTCAGTATTGGTGATAACCTCAGTAATGGCGATATTCTCAGTAATGGTGATAATCTCAGTAATTTTGAGATTCTCGGTAATAGTGATTTTCTCGGTAATGGTGATATAATCCAGTAATGTAGGATATTCACAGTAATGGTGTAATCTCAGTAATGGCGATAATTTCAGTAATGGTGATTATCTCAGTAATGGTGATAATTTTAGTAATGTTGATATATACTCGGGAATGGAGATAATCTCAGTATGGTGACTTTCTCAGTAATGGTGACATTCTCAGTAATGGTGATAATCTCAGTAATGGTGATATTCTCAGTAATGGCGATAATCTCAGTAATGGCGTTATTCTCAGTAATGGTGATAATCTCAGTAATGGTGATATTCTCGGTAATGTTGATATTCTCGGTAGTGGTGATAATATCAGTAATCGTGAAAATCTCAGTAATGGTGATATTCTCAGTAATGGTGATAATCTCAGTAATGGTGATAATCTCAGTAATGGCGATAATCTCAGTAATGGTGATAATCTCAGTCATGGCGATATTCTCTGTAATGGTGATAATCTTCGCAATGGTGATATTCTCAGTAATGGCAATAATCTCAGTAATGGTGATAATCTCGGTAATGGCGATAATCTCGGTAATGGTGATACTCTCGGTAATTTTTATAATCTCGGTAATGGCGATAATCTCAGTAATGGTGTTTATCTCAGTAATGGCAATAATCTCAGTAATGGTGATAATCTCAGTAATGGTAATAATCTCAGGAATGGCAATATTTTCAATAATGGTGATATTCTCGGTAATGGCGATAATCCCAGTAATGGTGATATTCTCAGTAATGGTGATAATCTCAGTAATGGCAATAATCACAGTAATGGTGATATTCTCAGTAATGGTGATAATCTCAGTAATGGTATCTCAATAATGGTGTTAATCTCTGTAATGGCCATAATCTCAGTAATGGTGATAATCTCAGTAATGGCTTTATTCTCTGGAATGGTGATAATCTCAGTCATGGCGATATTCCCAGTAATGCTGATATTCTCGGTAATGGTGATATTCTCTGTACTGGTGATAATCTCAGTAAGGCGATAATCTCAGTAATGGTGATATTCTCTGTAATGTTGATAATCTCAGCAATGGCGATATTCTCAGTATTGGTGATAATCTCAGCAATGGTGATAATCTCAGTAATGGCGATAATCTCAGTTATGGTGATAATCTCATTAATGGCGATATTCTCATTAATAGTGACAATCTCAGTAATGGTGATATTCTCAGTAATCGCGATAATCTCAGTAATGCTGATATTCTCACTAATGGCGATAATCTCAGGAATGGTGATAATCTCAGTAATGGCGTTATTCTCAGTCATGGTTTTAATCTCGGTAATGGCGATAATCTCTGTAATGGCGATATTCTCATTAATGGCGACAATCTCAGTAATGGTGATATTCTCAGTAATCGTGATAATCTCAGAAATGGTGATATTCTCAGTAATGGTGATAATCTCTCTTATGGTGATAATCTCAGTAATGGTGAAATCTCATAATGGTGATATCTCAGTAATGGTGATAATCTCAGTAATGGAATATTCTCAGTAATGGGAACATCTCAGTAATGTGATAATCTCAGTAATGCTGATAATATCAGTAATGGCGATATTCTCAGTAATGGTGATAATCTCAGTAATGGCGATAATCTCAGTAATGGTGATAATCTCAGTAATGCCGATCATATCAGTAATGGTGATAATCTCAGTAATGGTGATATTCTCAGTAATGGTGATAATCTCAGTAATGGCGATAATCTCAGTAATGGTGACATTCTCTGCAGTGGTGATAATCTCAGTAATGGTGATATTCTCAGTAAATATTTCTCAGTAATGGATAATCTCAGTAATGGTGATAATCTCAGTAATGGAGAAAATCAGTAATGGCGATAATCTCAGTAATGGTGATAATCTCAGTAATGGCGATATTCTCAGTAATGGTGATAATCTCAGTAATGGCGATATTCTTGTAATGGTGAATTCTCGTAATGGTGATAATCTCAGTATGGTGATAATCTCAGTAATGGTGATATTCTCGTTATATTGATAATCTCAGTAATGGCGATAATCTCAGTAATGGTGATAATCTCAGTAATGGTGATAATCTCAGTAATGGTGATAATCTCAGTAATGGCGATAATCTCAGTAATGGTGATAATCTCAGTAATGGCGATAATCTCAGTAATGGTGATAATCTCAGTAAGGGTCATAATCTCAGTAATGGCGATAATCTCAGTAATGGCGATAATCTCAGTAATGGTGATATTCTCAGTAATGGTGATAATCTCAGTAATGGTGATATTCTCAGTAATGGTGATAATCTCAGTAATGGTGATAATCTCAGTAATGGCAATAATCTCAGTAATGGTGATATTCTCAGTAATGGTGATAATCTCAGTAATGGCGATATTCTCTGCAACGGAGATATTCTCTGTAATGGTGATAATCTCAGTAATGGTGATATTCTCAGTAATGGTGATATACTCAGTAATGGTGATAATCTCAGCAATGGTGATATTCTCAGTAATGGCAATAATCTCAGTAATGGTGATAATCTCAGTAATGGTGATAATCTCAGTAATGGTGATATTCTCAGTAATGGTGATAATCTCAGTAATGGCGATAATCTCAGTAATGGTGATATTCTCAGGCATGGTGATATTCTCAGTAATGGTGATAATCTCAGTAATGTGATAATTCTCAGTAATGGTGATAATCTCAGTAATGGTAATAATCAAAGTAATGGCATAATTGTCAGTAATGTGATAATCTCAGTAATGGTGATAATCTCAGTAATGGTGATAATCTCAGTAATGGCGATATTCTCAGTAATGGCGATAATCTCAGTAATGGTGATATTCTCAGTAATGGTGATAATCTCAGTAATGGTGATAATCTCAGTAATGGTGATATTCTCAGTAATGGTGATAATCTCAGTAATGGCGATAATCTCAGTAATGGCGATATTCTCAGTAATGGTGATAATCTCAGTAATGGTGATATTCTCAGTAATGGTGATAATCTCAGTAATGGTGATAATCACAGTAATGGTGATATTCTCAGTAATGGCAATAATCTCAGTAATGGTGATAATCACAGTAATGGCGATAATCTCAGTAATGGTGATAATCTCGGTAATGGTGATAATCTCAGTAATGGCGATAATCTCAGTAATGGTGATATTCTCAGAAATGGCGACATTCTCAGTAATGGTGATAATCTCAGTAATGGTGATATTCTCAGTAATGGTGATAATCTCAGTAATGGTGATAATCTCAGTAATGGCAATATTGTCAGTAATGGCGATATTCTCAGTAATGGTGATAATCTCAGTAATGGTGATAATCTAAGTAATGGCGATATTCTCAGTAATGGCGATATTCTCAGTAATGGCGATTCTCTCAGTAATGGTGATAATCTCAGTAATGGTGATAATCTCAGTAATGGTGATATTCTCAGTAATGGTGATAATCTCAGTAATGGTGATTATCTCAGTAATGGTGATATTCTCGGTAACGGTGATAATCTCAGTAATGGTGATATTCTCAGTAATGGTGAAAATCTCAGTAATGGTGATATTCTGAGAAATGTTGATAATCTCCGTAATGGCAATATTCTCGGTATTGGTGTTTATCTCAGTAATGGTGATATTCTCGGTAATGGTGATAATCCCCGGAATGGTGATAATCTCAGTAATGGTGATAATCTCAGCAATAGTGATATTCTCAGCAATGGTGATAATCTCAGTAATGGTGATAATCTCAGTAATGCTGATAATCTCAGTAATGGTGATATTCTCAGTAATGGTGATAATCTCAGTAATGGTGATATTCTCAGTAATGGTGATAATCTCAGTAATGGTGATATTCTCAGTCAAGCCAATAATCTCAGTAATGGTGATAATCTCAGTAATGGTGATAATCTCAGTAATGGTGATAATCTCAGTAATGGCAATAATCTCAGTAATGGTGATAATCTCAGTAATGGTGATAATCTCAGTAATGGCGATAATCTCAGTAATGGTGATATTCTCAGTAATGGTGATAATCTCAGTAATGGTGATAATCTCAGTAATAGTATCTCAGTAATGGTGATAATCTCAGTAATGGCGATAATCTCAGTAATGGTGATAATCTCAGTAATGACGATAATCTCAGTAATGGTGATAATCTCAGTAATGGCGATATTCTCAGTAATGGTGATAATCTCAGTAATGGTGATAGTCTCGGTAATAGTGATATGCTTGGTAATTGTGATAATCTCAGTAATGGTGATAATCTCAGTAATGGTGGTTTTCTCAGTAATGGTGATAATCTCAGTAATGGTGATAATCTCAGTAATGGAGCTAATCTCAGTAATGCGATATTCTCTGTAATGGCGATAATCTCAGTAATGGTGATAATCTCAGTAATGGCGATTATCTCAGTAATGGTGATATACTCAGTAATGGTGATAATCTCAGTAATGCTGATATTCTCAGTAATGGTGATAATCTCAGCATGGTGATAATCTCAGTATTGGTGATAATCTCAGTAATGGTGATAATCTCATTAACGGTGATATTCTCGGCAATGGTAATAATCTCAGTAATGGTGATAATCTCAGTAATGGTGATAATCTCAGTATGGCGATAATCTCAGTAATGGCATAATCTCAGTAATGGCGACAATCTCAGTAATGGTGATAATCTCAGCAATGGTGATAATCTCAGCAATGGCGATAATCTCAGTGATGGCAATAATCTCAGTAATGGTGATAATCTCAGTAATGGTGATATTCTCAGTAATGGCAATATTCTCAGTAATGGTGATAATCTCAGTAATGGGATATTCTCAGTAATAGTGACATTCTCGTAATGGTGATAATCTCATTAATGGTGATAATCTCAGTAATGTGATAATCTCAGTAATGGTGATATTCTGAGAAATGTTGATAATCTCCGTAATGGCGATATTCTCGGTAATGGTGATTATCTCAGTAAAGGTGATAATCTCAGTAATGGCGATATTCACGGTGATGGTGATAATCTCAGTAATGGCGACATTATCAGTAATGGTGATAATCTCAGTAAAGGTGCTATACTCAGTAATGGTAAAAATCTCAGTAATGGTGATATTCTCGGTAATAGTGATGATCTCGGTAATGGTGATGATCTCAGTAATGGTAATAATCTCAGTAATGGCAATAATCTCAGTAATTGTGATATTCTCAGTAATGGTGATAATCTCAGTAATTTTGAGATTCTCAGTAATAGTGATTTTCTTGGTAATGGCAATAATCTCAGTAATGGTGATAATCTCAGTAATGGTGATAATCTCAGGAATGGCAATAATTTCAGTAATGGTGATGTTGTCGGTAATGGCGATAATCTCAGTAATGGAGATATTCTCAGTAATGGCGACATTCTCAGTAATGGTGATAATCTCAGCAATGCTGATATTCTCAGTAATGGTGATAATCTCAGTAATGGCAATAATCTCAGTAATGGTGATAATCTCAGTAATGGTGAAAATCTCAGTAATGGTGATAATCTCAGTAATGGCGATAATCTCAGTAATGGCGATAATCTCTGTAATGGTGATATTCTCAGGTAATGGCTATAATCTCAGTGATGGTGATGATCTCAGTAATGGTGATATCTCAGTAATGGTGATAATCTCAGTAATGGCGATAATCTCAGTAATGGTAATATTCTCGTAATGGTGATAATCTCAGTAATGGTGTATCTCAGTAGTGGCGATAATCTCAGTAATGGAGATATTTCAGTAATGGTGATATTCTCAGTAATGGAATAATCTCAGTAATGGTGATAATCTCAGGTAATGGCGATAAGCTCAGTAATGGTGATATTCTTTGGTAATGGTGATAATCTCAGTAATGGCGATAATCTCAGTAATGGTGATAATCTCATTATTGGGCATATTCTAAGTTTTGGTGATAATCTCAGTAATGGTGATATTCTCAGTAATGGTGATAATCTCAGTCATGGCGATATTCTCAGTTAATGGTGATAATCTCAGTCATGGCGATATTCTCGGTAATTGTGATAATCCCAGTATGGAGATATTCTCCGTATTGGAGACATTCTCTCGTAATGGTTATAATCTCTTTATGGTGCTTTTCTCAGTAATGTGAATAATCTCAGTAATGGTGATAATCTCAGAAATGATGATATTCTCAGTAATGGCAATAATCTCAGTAATGGCGATAATCACAGTAATGGCGATAATCTCAGTAATGGTGATATTCTCGGTAATGGTGATAATCTCGGTAATGGCGATAATCTCAGTAATGGTGATATTCTCAGTAATGGTGATAATCTCAGTAATGGCGATAATCAGAGTAATGGTGATATTCTCGGCAATGGTGATAATCTCAATAATGATGATAATCTCAGTAATAATATCTTAGTAATGGTGATAATCTCAGTAATGGTGATAATCTCAGTAATGGTGAGAAAATCAGTAGTGACGATAATCTCAGTAATGGTGATAATCGCAGTAATGGCGATATTCTCAGTAATGGTGATAATCTCAGTAATGGTGATATTCTCGGTAATAGTGATATTCTCGGTAATTGTGATAATCTCAGTAATGGTGATAATCTCAGTAATGGTGATATTCTCGGTAATGGTCATAATCTCAGTAATGGTGATAATCTCAGTAATGGAGACAATCTCAGTAATGGTGATAATCTCAGTAATGGCGATATTCTCAGTAATGCGATATCTCAGTAATGGTGATATTCTCAGTAATGTTTTATTCTCAGTAATGGCGATAATCTCAGTATGGTGATATTCTCAGTAATGTGATAATCTCAGTAATGGTGATTATCTCTGTAATGGCGATAATCTCAGTAATGGTGATAATCTCAGTAATGGTGATAATCTCAGTAATGGTGATAATCTCAGTAATGGTGATAATCTCAGTAATGGCGATAATCTCAGTAATGGTGATAATCTCAGTAATGGTGATAATCTCAGTAATGGTGATAATCTCAGTAATGGTGATAATCTCAGTAATGGCGATAATCTCAGTAATGGTGATAATCTCAGTAATGGTGATAATCTCAGTAATGGTGATATTCTCAGTAATGGCGATATTCTCAGTAATGGTGATAATCTCAGTAATGGTGATATTCTCGGTAATAGTGATATTCTCGGTAATGTGATAATCTCAGTAATGGCGATATACTCAGTAATGGTGATATCTCAGTAATGGTGATATCTCAGTAATGTTGATAATCTCAGTAATGGATAACTCAGTAATGGTGATTATCTCAGTAATTGTGATAATCTCAGTAATGGTGATATTCTCGGTAATAGTGATAATCTCAGTAATGGTGATATTCTCAGTAATGTTGTTAATCTCAGTAATGGCGATATTCTCAGTAATGGTGATAATCTCAGTAATGGTGATATTCTCAGTAATGGTGATATTCTCGGTAATGGTGATAATCTCAGTAATGGCGATAATCTCAGTAATGGTGATAATCTCATCAATAGTGATATTCTCAGTAATGGTGATAATCTCAGTAATTTTGAGATTCTCGGTAATAGTGATTTTCTCGTAATGGCAATAATCTCAGTAATGGTGATAATCTCAGTAATGGTGATAATCTCAGAAAAGGCAATAATTTCTGTAATGTTGATATTGTCGGTAATGGCGATAATCTCAGTAATGGAGATATTCTCAGTAATGGCAACATTCTCAGTAATGGTGATAATCTCAGCAATGCTGATATTCTCAGTAATGGTGATGATCTCAGTAATGGCAATAATCTCAGTAATGGCAATAATCTCTGTAATGGCGATAATCTCAGTAATGGTGATAATCTCAGTGATGGTGATAATCTCAGTAATGGCGATAATCACTGTAATGGTGATATTCTCGGTAATGGCAATAATCTCAGTGATGGTGATGATCTCAGTAATGGTGATATCCTCAGTAATGGTGATAATCTCAGTAATGGCGATAATCTCAGTAATGGTGATATTCTCGGTAATGGTGATAATCGCAGTAATGGTATGTCAGTAGTGGTGTTAATCTCAGTAATGGCGATAATTTCAGTAATGGTGATATTCTCAGTAATGGCAATAATCTCAGTAATGGTGATAATCTCGGTAATGGCGATAAGCTCAGTAATGGTGATATTCTGGTAATGGTGATAATCTCGGTAATGGCGGATAATCTCAGTGATGGGACAATCTCAGTAATGGTGATATTCTCAATAATGGTGATAATCTCAGTAATGGTGATATTCTCAGTAATGGTGATAATCTCAGTAATGGTGATTAATCTCAGTATGGCAGATAATCTCAGTATGGTTGATATTCTCGGTAATGGTGATAATCCAGTATTGGCGATATTCTCCGTATTGGCGACATTCTCTGTAATGGTTATAATCTCTATAATGGTACTTTTTCTCAGTAATGGTGATAATCTCAGTAATGGTGATAATCTCAGAAATGATGATATTTCTCAGTAATGGCAATAATCTCAGTAATGGCAATATCTCAGTAATGGCGATAATCTCAGTAATGGTGATATTCTCAGTAATGGTGATAATCTCAGTAATGGCGATAATCTCAGTAATGGTGATATTCTCAAAATGGACATTCTCAGTAATGGTGATAATCTCTGTAATGGTGATATTCTCAGTAATGTGATAATCTCAGTAATGGTGATAATCTCAGTAATGCAATATTCAGTAATGGTGATATTCTCAGTAATGGTGATACTCAGTAATGGTTAAATCTCAGTAATGGTGAAATCTCAGTAATGGCGATAATCTCAGTAATGTTGATTATCTCAGTAATGGTGATAATCTCAGTAATGGTGATAATCTCAGTTATTGCGATAATCTCAGTATTTGTGATATTCTCAGTAATGGTGATAATCTCAGTAATGGCGATAATCTCAGTAATGGTGATATTCTCGGTAATGTTGATAATCTCAATAATGCTGATAATCTCAGTAATTGTATCTCAGTAATGGTGATAATCTCAGTAATGGTGATAATCTCAGTAATGGTGATAATCTCAGTAATGGTGATAATCTCAGTAATGGTGATAATCTCAGTAATGGCGATATTCTCAGTAATGGTGATAATCTCAGTAATGGCGTTATTTTTGTAAAAGTGATATTCTCGGTAATTTTAATAATCTCAGTAATGGTGATAATCTCAGTAATGGTGATATTCTCGTTAATAGTGATAATCTCAGTAATGGTGATAATCTCAGTAATGGTGATATTCTCAGTAATGGTGATAATCTCAGTAATGGTGATAATCTCAGTAATGGTGATAATCTCAGTAATGGTGATAATCTCAGTAATGGCGATATTCTCAGTAATGGCATTAATCTCAGTAATGGTATAATCTCAGTAATGGCGATATTCTCAGTAATGGCGATAATCTCAGTAATGGTGATATTCTCAGTAATGGTGATAATCTCAGTAATGGTGATAATCTCAGTAATGGTGATAATCTCAGTAATGGTGATAATCTCAGTAATGGCGATAATCTCAGTAATGGTGATAATCTCAGTAATGGTGATAATCTCAGTAATGGCGATATTCTCAGTAATGGTGATATTCTCAGTAATGGTGATAATCTCAGTAATGGTGATATTCTCAGTAATGGCGATAATCTCAGTAATGGTGATAATCTCAGTAATGGTGATATTCTCAGTAATGGCGATAATCTCAGTAATGGTGATAATCTCAGTAATGGTGATAATCTCAGTAATGGTGATATTCTCAGTAATGGTGATAATCTCAGTAATGGTGATAATCTCAGTAATGGTGATATTCTCAGTAATGGTGATATTCTCAGTAATGCCGATAATCTCTGTAATGGTGATATTCTCAGTAATGGTGATAATCTCAGTAATGGCTATTATCTCAGTAATGGTGATATACTCAGTAAAGGTGATAATCTCAGTAATGGTGATAATCTCAGTAATGGTGATATCTAAGTAATGGCGATATTCTCAGTAATGGTGACATTCTCAGTAATGGTGATATTCTCAGTAATGGTGATAATCTCAGTAATGGAGATAATCTCGGTAATGGTGATAATCTCAGTAATGGTGATAATCTCAGCAATACTGACATTCTCAGCAATGGTGATAATCTCAGTAATGGTGATACTCTCGGTAATGGTGTTAATCTCAGCATTGGGATAATCTCAGTAATGGTGATATTCTCGGTAATGGTGATAATCTCAGTAATGCCGATAATATCTGTAATGGTGATATTCTCAGAATGGTGATAATCTCAGTAATGGTGATAATCTCAGTAATGGTGATATTCTCAGTAATGGTGATAATCTCAGTAATGGTGATTATCTCAGTAATGGTGATAATCTCAGAAATTGCGATATTCTCAGTAATGGTCATATTCTCAGCAATGGTGATAATCTCAGTAATGGTGATATTCTCGGTCATGTTAATATCTCAGCAATGGCGATAATCTCAGTAATGGTGATAATCTCAGTAATGGCAATAATCTCAGTAATGGTGATATTCTCAGTAATGGTGATAATCTCAGTAATGGTGATAATCCCAGGACTGGTGATAATCTCAGTAATGGTGATAATCTCAGCAATAGTCATATTCTCAGTAATGGTGATAATCTCAGTAATGGTGATATTCTCAGTAATGGTGATATTCTCAGTAATGGTGATAATCTCAGTAATGGTGATATACTCAGTAATGGTGATAATCTCAGTAATGGTGATATTCGCAGCAATGGTGATAATCTCAGTAATGGCGATAATCTCAGTAATTGTGATTATCTCAGTAATGGTGATAATCTCAGTAATGGTGATATTCTCGGTAATGGTGATAATCTCAGTAATGCCGATAATATCTGTAATGGTGATATTCTCAGTAATGGTGATAATCTCACGTAATGGTGATAATCTCAGTAATGGCGATAATCTCAGTAATGGTGATATTCTCAGTAATGGTGATAATCTCAGTTTTGGTGATATTCTCAGTAATGGTGATAATCTCAGTAATGGTGATAATCTCAGTAATGGCGATAATCTCTGTAATGGTGGTAATCTCAGTAATGGTGATAATCTCAGTAATGGTGATAATCTCAGTAATGCCGATAATATCTGTAATGGTGATATTCTCAGTAATGGTGATAATCTCAGTAATGGCGATTATCTCAGTAATGGTGATATTCTCAGTAAGTTGATAATCTCAGTTATGGTGATAATCTCAGTAATAATATCTCAGTAAGGGGGATAATCTCAGTAACGGTGATAATCTCAGTAATGGCGATAATCTCAGTAATGGTGATAATCTCAGTAATGGTGATATTCTCAGTAATGGATAATCTCAGTAATGGCATTATTTTTGTAATAGTGATATTCTCGGTAATGTGATAATCTCAGTAATGGTGATAATCTCAGTAATGGTGATATTCTCTGTAATGGTGATAATCTCAGTAATGGTGATAATCTCAGTAATGGATCTATCTCCCAATGCGATATTCTCAGCAATGGTCATAATCTCAGTAATGGTGATATTCTCAGTAATGGTGATAATCTCAGTAATGATGATATTCTCAGTAATGTTGATAATTTCACTAATGGCGATATTCTCAGTAATGGTGATAATCTCAGAAATGGTGATAATCTCAGTAATGGTGATATTCGCAGCAATGGTGATAATCTCAGTAATGGTGATATTCTCAGTAATGGTGATAATCTCAGTAATGGTGATAATCTCAGTAATGGTGATAATCTCAGTAATGGCGATAATCTCAGTAATGGCATTAATCTCAGTAATGGCGACAATCTCATAATGGTAATAATCTCAGTAATGGTGATAATCTCAGTAATGGCGATAATCTCAGTAATGGCAATAATCTCAGTAATGGTGATAATCTCAGTAATGGCGATATTCTCAGTAATGGCAATATTCTCAGTAATGGTGATAATCTCAGTAATGGTGATATTCTTGGTAATAGTGATATTCTCAGTAATGGTGATAATCTCATTAATGGCGATATACTCAGTAATGGTGATAATCTCAGTAATGGTGATATTCTCAGTAATGGTGATAATCTCTGTAATGGGGATATACTCAGTAATGGTGATATTCTCAGTACTCAGTAATGTGATAATCTCAGTAATGGTGATATTCTCAGTAAAGGTGATAATCTCAGTAATTGTGATAATCTCAGTAATGGTGATAATCTCAGTAATGGCGATATTCTCAGTAATGGTGATAATCTCAGTAATGGTGATATTCTCGGTAATAGTGATACTCTCCGTACCGGTCATAATATCAGTAATGGTGATAATCTCAGTAATGGATAATCTCAGTAATGGTGATATTCTCATTAATAGTGATAATCTCAGTCATGGTGATATTCTCGGTAATGATTTTCTCAGTAATGGCAATAATCTCAGTCATGGTGATATTCTCAGTAATGGTGATAATTTCAGAAATGGCAATAATTTCTGTAATGGTGATATTGTCGGTAATGGCGATAATCCCAGTAATGGGGATATTCTCAGTAATGGCGACATTCTCAGTAATGGTGATAATCTCAGCAATGCTGATATTCTCAGTAATGGTGATGATCTCAGTAATGGCTATAATATCAGTAATGGCAATAATCTCTGTAATGGCGATAATCTCAGTAATGGTGATAATCTCAGTGATGGTGATAATCTCAGTAATGGCGATAATCACTGTAATGGTGATATTCTCGTAATTGGCAATAATCTCAGTGATGGTGATGATCTCAGTAATGGTGATATTCTCAGTAATGGTGATAATCTCTGTAATGGCGATAATCTCTGTAATGGTGATATTCTAGGTAATGGTGATACTCGCAGTAATGGTATGTCAGTAGTGGTGTTAATCTCAGTAATGGCGATAATTTCAGTAATGGTGATATTCTCAGTAATGGTGATAATCTCTGTAATGGTGATAATCTCAGTAATGGCGATAATCTCAGTAATGGTGATATTGTCGGTAATGGTGATAATCTCAGCAATGGCGATATTCTCATTAATGGCGACAATCTCAGTAATGGTGATATTCTCAGTAATGGTGATAATCTCAGTAATGGTGATATTCTCAGTAATGGTGATAATCTCAGTAATGGTGATAATCTCAGTAATGGCAATAATCTCAGTAATGTTGATATTCTCGGTAATGGTGATAATCTCAGTAATGGCGATAATCTCAGTAATGGCGATATTCTCAGTAATGGTGATAATCTCAGTAATGGTGATTTTCTCAGTAATGGTGATAATCTCAGTAATGGTGATAATCTCAGTAATGGTGATATTCTCAGTAATGGCAATAATCTCAGTAATGGCGATAATCTCAGTAATGGCGATAATCTCAGTAATGGTGATAATCTCAGTAATGGTGATAATCTCAGTAATGGCGATAATCTCAGTAATGGTGATATTCTCAGTAATGGTGATAATCTCAGTAATGGCGATAATCAGAGTAATGGTGATATTCTCGGCAATGTGATAATCTCAATAATGATGATAATCTCAGTAATAATATCTTAGTAATGGTGATAATCTCAGTAATGGTGATAATCTCAGTAATGGTGAGAAAATCAGTAGTGACGATAATCTCAGTAATGGTGATAATCGCAGTAATGGCGATATTCTCAGTAATGGTGATAATCTCAGTAATGGCATTATTTTTGTTAATAGTGATATTCTCGGTAATTGTGATAATCTCAGCAATGGTGATAATCTCATTAATGGTGATATTCTTGGTAATGGTGATAATCACAGTAATGGTGATAATCTCAGTAATGGATCTATGCTCCGCAATGGCGATATTCTCAGTAATGGTGATAATCTCAGTAATGGTGATATTCTCAGTAATGGCGATAATCTCAGTAATGCTGATATTCTCAGTAATGTTCATAATCTCAGTAATGGCGATATTATCAGTAATGGTGATAATCTCAGAAATGGTGATAATCTCAGTAATGGTGATATTCTCTGTAATGGTTATAATCTCATTAATGGTGCTATTCTCAGTAATGGTGATAATCTCAGTAATCGTGATAATCTCTGTAATGGTGATAATCTCAGTATCGGCGATAATCTCAGTAATGGCATTAATCTCAGTAATGGCGACAATCTCATAAATGGTAATAATCTCAGTAATGGTGATAATCTCAGCAATGGCGATAATATCAGTGATGGCAATAATCTCAGTAATGGTGATAATCTCAGTAATGGCGATATTCTCAGTAATGGCAATATTCTCAGTAATGGTGATAATCTCAGTAATGGTGATATTCTCGGTAATAGTGACATTCTCGGTAACGGTGATAATCTCATTAATGGCGATATACTCAGTAATGGTGATAATCTCAGTAATGGTGATATTCTGGGAAATGTTGATAATCTCTGTAATGGGGATATACTCGGTAATGGTGATTATCTCAGTACTGTGATAATCTCAGTAATGGTGATATTCTCGGTAATGGTGATAATCTCAGTAATGGTGACATTTTCAGTAATTGTAATAATCTCTGTAATGGCGATATTGTCCGTAATGGTGATAATCTCAGTAATGGTGATATTCTCGGTAATAGTGATATGCTCAGTAATGGTGATAATCTCAGTAATGGCGATAATCTCAGTAATGGTGATAACCTCAGTCATGGTGATATTCTCATTAATAGTGATAATCTCAGTAATTTTGAGATTCTCGGTAATAGTGATTTTCTCGTAATGGCAATAATCTCAGTAATGGTGATAATCTCAGTAATGGTGATAATCTCAGAAAAGGCAATAATTTCTGTAATGTTGATATTGTCGGTAATGGCGATAATCTCAGTAATGGAGATATTCTCAGTAATGGCAACATTCTCAGTAATGGTGATAATCTCAGCAATGCTGATATTCTCAGTAATGGTGATGATCTCAGTAATGGCAATAATCTCAGTAATGGCAATAATCTCTGTAATGGCGATAATCTCAGTAATGATGATAATCTCAGTGATGGTGATAATCTCAGTAATGGCGATAATCACTGTAATGGTGATATTCTCGGTAATGGCAATAATCTCAGTGATGGTGATGATCTCAGTAATGGTGATATCCTCAGTAATGGTGATAATCTCAGTAATGGCGATAATCTCAGTAATGGTGATATTCTCGGTAATGGTGATAATCGCAGTAATGGTATCTCAGTAGTGGTGTTAATCTCAGTAATGGCGATAATTTCAGTAATGGTGATATTCTCAGTAATGGCAATAATCTCAGTAATGGTGATAATCTCGGTAATGGCGATAAGCTCAGTAATGGTGATATTCTTGGTAATGGTGATAATCTCGGTAATGGCGATAATCTCAGTGATGGCGACAATCTCAGTAATGGTGATATTCTCAATAATGGTGATAATCTCAGTAATGGTGATATTCTCAGTAATGGTGATAATCTCAGTAATGGTGATAATCTCAGTTATGGCAATAATCTCAGTAATGTTGATATTCTCGGTAATGGTGATAATCCCAGTATTGGCGATATTCTCAGTATTGGCGACATTCTCTGTAATGGTGATAATCTCAGTAATGGTGATATTCTCGTTAATGGTGATAATCTCAGTAATGGTGATAATCTCAGTAATGGTGATATTCTCAGTAATGGTGATAATCTCAGTAATGGTGATAATCTCAGTAATGGCGATAATCTCAGTAATGGTGATATTCTCAGTAATGGTGATAATCTCAGTAATGGCGATAATCTCAGTAATGGTGATATTCTCGGCAATGGTGATAATCTCAGTAATGGTGATAATCTCAGTAATAGTATCTCAGTAATGGTGATAATCTCAGTAATGGTGATAATCTCAGTAAGGTTGATAATCTCAATTACGGCGATAATCTCAGTAATGGTGATAATCTCAGTAATGGCGATATTCTCAGTAATGGTGATAATCTCAGTAATGGCGATATTCTCAGTAATGGTGATAATCTCAGTAATGGTGATAATCTCAGTAATGGTGATATTCTTGGTAATGGTGATAATCTCAGTAATGGTGATAATCTCAGTAATGGATCTATGCTCCGCAATGGCGATATTCTCAGTAATGGTGATAATCTCAGTAATGGTGATATTCTCAGTAATGTCGATAATCTCAGTAATGCTGATATTCTCAGTAATGTTCATAATCTCAGTAATGGCGATATTATCAGTAATGGTGATAATCTCAGAAATGGTGATAATCTCAGTAATGGTGATATTCTCTGTAATGGTTATAATCTCATTAATGGTGCTATTCTCAGTAATGGTGATAATCTCAGTAATCGTGATAATCTCTGTAATGGTGATAATCTCAGTATCGGCGATAATCTCAGTAATGGCATTAATCTCAGTAATGGCGACAATCTCATAAATGGTAATAATCTCAGTAATGGTGATAATCTCAGCAATGGCGATAATATCAGTGATGGCAATAATCTCAGTAATGGTGATAATCTCAGTAATGGCGATATTCTCAGTAATGGCAATATTCTCAGTAATGGTGATAATCTCAGTAATGGTGATATTCTCGGTAATAGTGACATTCTCGGTAACGGTGATAATCTCATTAATGGCGATATACTCAGTAATGGTGATAATCTCAGTAATGGTGATATTCTGGGAAATGTTGATAATCTCTGTAATGGGGATATACTCGGTAATGGTGATTATCTCAGTACTGTGATAATCTCAGTAATGGTGATATTCTCGGTAATGGTGATAATCTCAGTAATGGTGACATTTTCAGTAATTGTAATAATCTCTGTAATGGCGATATTGTCCGTAATGGTGATTATCTCAGTAATGGTGATATTCTCGGTAATAGTGATATGCTCAGTAATGGTGATAATCTCAGTAATGGCGATAATCTCAGTAATGGTGATAACCTCAGTCATGGTGATATTCTCATTAATAGTGATAATCTCAGTAATTTTGAGATTCTCGGTAATAGTGATTTTCTCGTAATGGCAATAATCTCAGTAATGGTGATAATCTCAGTAATGGTGATAATCTCAGGAATGGCAATAATTTCAGTAATGGTGATATTGTCGGTAATGGCGATAATCTCAGTAATGGAACATTCTCAGTAATGGCAACATTCTCAGTAATGGTGATAATCTCAGTAATGGTGATATTCTCAGTAATGGTGATAATCTCAGTAATGGCAATAATCTCAGTAATGGCAATAATCTCTGTAATGGCGATAATCTCAGTAATGGTGATAATCTCAGTAATGGTGATAATCTCAGTAATGGCGATAATCACTGTAATGGTGATATTCTCGGTAATGGCAATAATCTCAGTAATGGTGATGATCTCAGTAATGGTGATATCCTCAGTAATGGTGATAATCTCAGTAATGGCGATAATCTCAGTAATGGTGATATTCTCGGTAATGGTGATAATCGCAGTAATGGTATGTCAGTAATGGTGATAATCTCAGTAATGGCGATAATTTCAGTAATGGTGATATTCTCAGTAATGGCAATAATCTCAGTAATGGTGATAATCTCGGTAATGGCGATAAGCTCAGTAATGGTGATATTCTTGGTAATGGTGATAATCTCGGTAATGGCGATAATCTCAGTGATGGCGACAATCTCAGTAATGGTGATATTCTCAATAATGGTGATAATCTCAGTAATGGTGATATTCTCAGTAATGGTGATAATCTCAGTAATGGTGATAATCTCAGTTATGGCAATAATCTCAGTAATGTTGATATTCTCGGTAATGGTGATAATCCCAGTATTGGCGATATTCTCCGTATTGGCGACATTCTCTGTAATGGTTATAATCTCTTTAATGGTGCTTTTCTCAGTAATGGTGATAATCTCAGTAATGGTGATAATCTCAGAAATGATGATATTCTCAGTAATGGCAATAATCTCAGTAATGGCGATAATCACAGTAATGGCGATAATCTCAGTAATGGTGATATTCTCGGTAATGGTGATAATCTCGGTAATGGCGATAATCTCAGTAATGGTGATATTGTCAGAAATGTCGACATTCTCAGTAATGGTGATAATCGCTGTAATGGTGATATTCTCAGTAATGGTGATAATCTCATTAATGCTGATAAGCTAAGTAATGGCAATATTGTCAGTAATGGCAACATTCTCAGTAATGGTGATAATCTCAGTAATGGTGATAATCTAAGTAATGGCGATATTCTCAGTAATGGCGATATTCTCAGTAATGGCGATAATCTCGGTAATGGTGATAATCTCAGTAATGGTGATAATCTCAGTAAAGGCGATAATCTCAGTCATGGTGATATTCTCAGTAATGGTGATAATCTCAGTAATGGCGATAATCACAGTAATGGTGATATTCTCGGTAATGGTGATAATCTCAATAATGGTGATAATCTCAGTAATAGTATTTTGAGTAATGGTGATAATCTCAGAAATGGTGATAATCTCAGTAATGGTGAGAAAATCAGTAATGACGATAATCTCAGTAATGGTGATAATCGCAGTAATGGCGCTATTCTCAGTAATGGTGATAATCTCAGTAATGGCGTTATTTTTGGTAATAGTGATATTCTCGGTAATTGTGATAATCTGAGTTATGGTGATAATCTCAGTAATGGTGATATTCTCGTTAATATTGATAATCTCAGCAATGGTGATAATCTCATTAATGGTGATATTCTCGGTAATGGTGATAATCACAGTAATGGTGATAATCTCAGTAATGGCGCCAATCTCAGTAATGGTGATAATCTCAGTAATGGCGATATTCTCGGTAATGGTGATAATCTCAGTAATGGCGTTATTCTCAGTACTGGTTTTAATCTCGGTAATGCTGATTATCTCAGTAATGGCGATATTCTCATTAATGGCGGCAATCTCAGTAATGGTGATATTCTCAATAATGGTGATAATCTCAGTAATGGTGATATTCTCAGTAATGGTGATACTCTCAGTAATGGTGATAATCTCAGTTATGGCAATAATCTCAGTAATGGTGATATTCTCAGTAATGGTGATAATCCCAGTATTGGCGATATTCTCAGTATTGGTGACATTCTCTGTAATGGTTATAATCTCATTAATGGTGCTATTCTCAGTAGTGGTGATAATCTCAGTAATGGTGATAATCTCAGAAATGATGATATTCTCAGTAATGGCAATAATCTCAGTAATGGTGATAATCACAGTAATGGCGATAATCTCAGTAATGGTGATATTCTCGGTAATGGTGCTAATCTCGGTAATGGCGATAATCTCAGTAATGGTGATATTCTGAGAAATGTTGACATTCTCAGTAATGGTGATAATCGCTGTAATGGTGATATTCTCAGTAATGGTGATAATCTCATTAATGCAGTTAAGCAAAGTAATGGCAATATTGTCAGTAATGGCAACATTCTCAGTAATGGTGATAATCTCAGTAATGGTGATAATCTAAGTAATGGCGATATTCTCAGTAATGGCGATATTCTCAGTAATGGTGATATTCTCGGTAATGGTGATAATCTCAGTAATGGTGATAATCTCAGTAATGGTGATATTCTCGGTAATGGTGATAATCCCAGTATTGGCGATATTCTCAGTATTGGCGACATTCTCTGTAATGGTTATAATCTCATTAATGGTGCTATTCTCAGTAATGGTGATAATCTCAGTAATGGTGATAATCTCAGAAATGATGATATTCTCAGTAATGGCAATAATCTCAGTAATGGTGATAATCACAGTGATGGCGATAATCTCAGAAATGGTGATATTCTCGGTAATGGTGATAATCACGGTAATGGCGATAATCTCAGTAATGGTGATATTCTCAGAAATGTCGACATTCTCAGTAATGGTGATAATCGCTGTAATGATGATATTCTCAGTAATGGTGATAATCTCATTAATGCTGATAAGCTAAGTAATGGCAATATTGTCAGTAATGGCAACATTCTCAGTAATGGTGATAATCTCAGTAATGGTGATAATCTAAGTAATGGCGATATTCTCAGTAATGGCGATATTCTCAGTAATGGCAATAATCTCGGTAATGGTGATAATCTCAGTAATGGTGATAATCTAGGTAATGGCGATATTCTCAGTAATGGTGATAATCTCAGTAATGGTGATATTCTCGGTAATAGTGATATTCTCGGTAATGGTGATAATCTCATTAATGACGATATACTCAGTAATGGTGATAATCTCAGTAATGGTGATATTCTGGGAAATGTTGATAATCTCCGAAATGGCGATATACTCGGTAATGGTGATTATCTCAGTACTGTGATAATCTCAGTAATGGTGATATTCTTGGTAATGGTGATAATCTCAGTAATGGTGATAATCTCAGTAACGGTGACATTCTCAGTAATTGTAATAATCTCTGTAATGGTGATAATCTCAGTAATGGCGATAATCTCAGTAATGGTGATATTCTCAGTAATGGTGATAATCTCAGCAATGCTGATATTCTCAGCAATGGTGATAATCTCAGTAATGGTAATAATCTCAGTAATGGCAATAATCTCTGTAATGGCGATAATCTCAGTAATGGTGATAATCTCAGTAATGGTGATAATCTCAGTAAAGGCAATAATCTCAGTCATGGTGATATTCTCAGTAATGGTGATAATCTCAGTAATGGCGATAATCAGAGTAATGGTGATATTCTCGGCAATGGTGATAATCTCAATAATGATGATAATCTCAGTAATAATATCTTAGTAATGGTGATAATCTCAGTAATGGTGATAATCTCAGTAATGGTGAGAAAATCAGTAGTGACGATAATCTCAGTAATGGTGATAATCGCAGTAATGGCGATATTCTCAGTAATGGTGATAATCTCAGTAATGGCATTATTTTTGTTAATAGTGATATTCTCGGTAATTGTGATAATCTCAGCAATGGTGATAATCTCATTAATGGTGATATTCTTGGTAATGGTGATAATCACAGTAATGGTGATAATCTCAGTAATGGATCTATGCTCCGCAATGGCGATATTCTCAGTAATGGTGATAATCTCAGTAATGGTGATATTCTCAGTAATGGCGATAATCTCAGTAATGCTGATATTCTCAGTAATGTTCATAATCTCAGTAATGGCGATATTATCAGTAATGGTGATAATCTCAGAAATGGTGATAATCTCAGTAATGGTGATATTCTCTGTAATGGTTATAATCTCATTAATGGTGCTATTCTCAGTAATGGTGATAATCTCAGTAATGGTGATAATCTCAGAAATGATGATATTCTCAGTAATGGCAATAATCTCAGTAATGGTGATATTCTCGGTAACGGTGATAATCTCGGTAATGTCGATAATCTCAGTAATGGTGATATTCTGAGAAATGTTGACATTCTCAGTAATGGTGATAATCGCTGTAATGGTGATATTCTCAGTAATGGTGATAATCTCATTAATGCTTTTAAGCAAAGTAATGGCAATATTGTCAGTAATGGCAACATTCTCAGTAATGGTGATAATCTCAGTAATGGTGATAATCTAAGTAATGGCGATATTCTCAGTAATGGCGATATTCTCAGTAATGGTGATATTCTCGGTAATGGTGATAATCTCAGTAATGAGGATAATCTCAGTAATGGCGATAATCTCAGTAATGGTGATAATCTCAGTAATGGTGATATTCTCGGTAATAGTGATATTCTCGGTAATGCTGATAATCTCAGTAATGGCGATATACTCAGTAATGGTGACAATCTCAGTAATGGTGATATTCTGAGAAATGTTAATCTCCGTAATGGCGATATTCTCGGTAATGGTGATTATCTCAGTAAAGGTGATAATCTCAGTAATGGCGATATTCTCAGTAACGGTGATAATCTCAGTAATGGCGATATTCTCCGCAATGGCGATATTCTCAGTAATGGTGATAATCTCAGTAATGGTGATATTCTCAGTAATGTCGATAATCTCAGTAATGCTGATATTCTCAGTAATGTTCATAATCTCAGTAATGGTGATAATCTCAGTAATGGTGATAATCTCAGTAATGGTGATAATCTCAGTAATGGTGATATTCTCTGTAATGGTGATAATCTCACTAATGGTGATATTCTCAGTAATGGTGATAATCTCAGTAATGGTGATAATCTCAGTAATGGTGATATTCTCAGTAATGGCAATAATCTCAGTAATGGTGATAATCTCAGTAATGGCGATAATCTCAGTAATGGTGATATTCTCGGTAATGGTGATAATCTCAGTAATGGTGATAATCTCAGTAATGGTGATATTCTCAGTAATGTTGATATTCTCAGTAATGGTGATAATCTCAGTAATGGTGATATTCTCAGTAATGGTGATAATCTCAGTAATGCTGATAATCTCAGTAATGGTTATAATCTCAGTAATGGCAATATTCTCAGTAATGGTGATAATCTCAGTAATGGTGATAATCTCAGTAATGGCGATATTCTCAGTAATGGCGATATTCTCAGTAATGGTGATATTCTCAGTAATGGTGATAATCTCAGTAATGGTGATAATCTCAGTAATGGTATCTCAGTAATGGTGATAATCTCAGTAATGGTGATAATCTCAGTAATGGTGATAATCTCAGTAATGGCGATAATCTCAGTAATGGTGATAATCTCAGTAATGGTGATAATCTCAGTAATGGCGATAATCTCAGTAATGGTGATAATCTCAGTAATGGTGATATTCTCAGTAATGGTGATATTCTCGGTAATGGTGATAATCTCAGTAATGGCGATATACTCAGTAATGGTGATAATCTCAGTAATGGTGATATTCTCAGCAATGTTGATAATCTCAGTAATGGCGATATTCTCAGTATTGGTGATAATCTCAGCAATGGCGATAATCTCAGTCATTTCAATAATCTCAGTAATGGTGATAATCTCAGTAATGGCGATATTCTCAGTAATGGCGATATTCTCAGTAATGGTGATAATCTCAGTAATGGTGATATTCTCAGTAATGGCGATATTCTCAGTAATGGTGATATTCTCAGTAATGGTGATAATCTCAGTAATGGTGATATTCTCAGTAATGGCAATAATCTCAGTAATGGCAATAATCTCAGTAATGGTGATAATCTCAGTAATGGTGATAATCTCAGTAAATGGCAATATTATCAGTAATGGTGATATACTCAGGTAATGGCATAATCTCAGTAATGGCGATATTCTCAGTAATGGTTTTAATATCGGGAATGGCGATAATCACAATAATGGCGATATTCTCATTAATGGCGAGATTCTCAGTAATGGTGATATACTCTGTAATGGTGATATTCTCAGTAATGGTGATAATCTCAGTAATGGTGATAATCTCAGTAATGGTGATACTTTCGGTTATGGCAATAATCTCAGTAATGGTGATATTCTCAGTAATGGTGATAATCCCAGTAATGGGGATATTCTCAGTAATGGCGACATTCCCAGTAATTGTTATAATCTCAGCAATGGTGATAATCTCAATAATGCCGATAATCACAGTATTGGTGATATTCTCAGTAATGGTTATAATCTCAGTAATGGTGATATTTTCGGTAATGGCGATAATCTCAGTAATGGTGATAATCTCAGTAATGATGATATTCTCAGTAATGGATATCTCAGTAATGGTGATAATCTCAGTAATGTCGATAATCTCAGTAATGGTTATAATCTCGGTAATGGTGATATCTCAGGTAATGGCGATAATCTCAGTAATGGTGATATCTCAGTAATGTGACATTCTCAGTAATGGTGATAATCTCAGTAATGGTGATATTCTCAGTTATGGTGATAATCTCAGTAATGGTGATAATCTCAGTAATGGCAATAATCTCAGTAATGGTGATAATCTCAGTAATGGTGATAATCTCAGTAATGGCGATAATCTCAGTAATGACGATATTCTCAGGCATGGTGATATTCTCGGTAATGGTGATAATCCCAGGACTGGTGATAATCTCAGTAATGGTGATAATCTCAGTAATGGTGATATTCTCAGTAATGGTGATAATCTCAGTAATGGTGATAATCTCAGTAATGGCGATAATCTCAGTAATGGTGATAATCTCAGTAATGGTGATATTCTCAGTAATGGTGATAATCTCAGTAATGGCAATTTTCTCGGTAATGGTGATAATCTCAGTAATGGTGATAATCTCAATAATGTGATATTCTCATTATTGTGATATTCTCAGTAATGGTGATATTATCCCAATGGTGATATTCTCAGTAATGGTGATAATCTCAGTAATTGTGATAATCTCAGTAATGGCAATAATCTCAGTAATGGTGATATTCTCGGTAATGTTGATAATCTCTGTAATGCTCATAATCTCAGTAATGGTATCTCAGTAATAGTGATAATCTCAGTAATGGCGATAATCTCTGTAATGGGTTATAATCTCATTGATGGTGCTATTCTCAGTAATGGTGATAATCTCAGTAATGGTGATAATCTCAGAAATGATGATATTCTCAGTAATGGCAATAATCTCAGGTAATGGATAATCTCAGTAATGACGATATTCTCAGTCATGGTGATATTCTCGGTAATGGTGGTAATCCCTGTAATGGCGATAATCTCAGTAATGGTGATATTCTGAGAAATGTTGACATTCTCAGTAATGGTGATAATCGCTGTAATGGTGATATTCTCAGTAATGGTGATAATCTCATTAATGCTGATAAGCAAAGTAATGGCAATATTGTCAGTAATGGCAACATTCTCAGTAATAGTGATAATCTCAGTAATGGTGATAATCTAAGTAATGGCGATATTCTCAGTAATGGCGATATTCTCAGTAATGGTGATATTCTCGGTAATGGTGATAATCTCAGTAATGGTGATAATCTCAGTAATGGTATCTCAGTAATGGTGATAATCTCAGTAATGGTGATAATCTCAGTAATGAGGATAATCTCAGTAATGGCGATAATCTCAGTAATGGTGATAATCTCAGTAATGAGGATAATCTCGGTAATGGTGATATTCTCAGTGATGGTGATAATCTCAGTAATGGTGATATTCTCAGTAATGGCGACATTCTCAGTAATGGTGATATTCTCAGTAATGGTGATAATCTCAGTAATGGTGATATTCGCAGTAGTGGCAATAATCACAGAAATGGCAATAATCTCAGTAATGCTGATAATCTCGGTAATGGTGATAATCTCAGCAATGGCAATATTTTCAGTAATGGTGATATACTCGGTATTGGCGATAATCCCAGTAATGGCGATATTCTCAGTAATGGCGACATTCTCAGTAATGGTGGTAATTTCAGAAATGGTGATATTCTCAGTAATGCTGATAATCTCAGTAATGGCGACATCCTCAGTATTGGTGATAGTAATGGTGATAATCTCAGTAATGGTGATATTCTCAGTAATGGTGATAATCTCAGTAATGGCGATAATCTCAGTAATGGCTTTATTCTCAGTAATGGTGATAATCTCAGTAATGGGAATAATCTCAGTAATGGTGATAATCTCAGTAATGGCGATAATCTCAGTAATGGTGATAATCTCCGTAATGGCAATAATCTCAGTAATGGCAATAATCTCAGTAATGGTGATAATCTCAGTAATGGTGATAATCTAAGCAATGGCGATAATCTCAGTAAAGGTGATAATCTCAGTAATGGCAATAACCTCAGTAATGGTGATAATCTCAGTAATGGTGATAATCTCAGTAAAGGCGATAATCTCAGTAATGGTGATAATCTCAGTAAGGGTGATAATCTCAGTAATGGCGATAATCTCAGTAATGGTTATAATCTCAGTAATGGCGATATTCTCAGTAATGGTGATAATCTCAGTAATGGTGATATTCTCTGTAATGGTGATAATCTCATGACAATGGGTGATATTCTCAGTAATGGTGATAATCTCAGTAATTGTGATAATCTCAGTAATGGCGATAATCTCAGTAATGGTGATATTCGCGGTAATGTTGATAATCTCTGTAATGCTGATAATCTCAGTAATGGATATTCTCGGTAATGTTGATAATCTCAGTAATGGTGATACTTTCGGTTATGGTGATATTCTCTGTAATGGTGATATTCTCCGTAATGTTGATAATCCCAGTAATGGCGATATTCTCAGTAATAGTGATATACTCAGTAATGGTGATAATCTCAGTAATGTCGATAATATCAGTAATGGTGATAACCTCAGTCATGGTGATATTCTCATTAATGATGATAATCTCAGTAATTTTGAGATTCTCGGTAATATTGATTTTCTCGGTAATGGCAATAATCTCAGTAATGGTGATAATCTCAAAAATGGCAATAATCTCAGTAATGGTGATAAACTCAGTAATGGCAATAATCTCAGTAATTGTGATAATCTCAGTGATGGTGATAATCTCAGTAATGGCCACATTCTCAGTAATGGTCATAATCTCAGCAATGCTGATATTCTCAGTAATGGTGATGATTTCAGTAATGGCAATAATCTCAGTAATGGCAATAATCTCTGTAATGGCGATAATCTCAGTAATGGTGATAATCTCAGTGATGGTGATAATCTCAGTAATGGCGATAATCACAGTAATGGTGATATTCTCGGTAATGGCAATAATCTCTTTAATGGTGATGATCACAGTAATGGTGATATCCTCAGTAATGGTGATAATCTCAGTAATGGCGATAATCTCAGTAATGGTGATATTCTCGGTAATGGTGATAATCGCAGTAATGGGATCTCAGTAATGGTGTTAATCTCAGTAATGGCGATAATCTCAGTAATGGTGATATTCTCAGTAATGTCAATAATCTCAGTAATGGTGATAATCTCGGTAATGGCGATAAGCTCAGTAATGGTGATATTCTTGGTAATGGTGATAATCTCGGTAATGGCGATAAACTCAGTGATGGCGACAATCTCAGTAATGGTGATATTCTCAATAATGGTGATAATCTCAGTAATGGTGATATTCTCAGTAATGGTGATACTCTCAGTAATGGTGATAATCTCAGTTATGGCAATAATCTCAGTAATGGTGATATTCTCAGTAATGGTGATAATCCCAGTATTGGCGATATTCTCAGTATTGGTGACATTCTCTGTAATGGTTATAATCTCATTAATGGTGATAATCTCAGAAATGGTGATAATCTCAGTAATGGTGATATTCTCTGTAATGGTTATAATCTCATTAATGGTGCTATTCTCAGTAATGGTGATAATCTCAGTAATGGTGATAATCTCAGAAATGATGATATTCTCAGTAATGGCAATAATCTCAGTAATGGTGATAATCACAGTAATGGCGATAATCTCAGTAATGGTGATATTCTCGGTAATGGTGATAATCTCATTAATGCTGATAAGCTAAGTAATGGCAATATTGTCAGTAATGGCAACATTCTCAGTAATGGTGATAATCTCAGTAATGGTGATAATCTAAGTAATGGCGATATTCTCAGTAATGGCGATATTCTCAGTAATGGCAATAATCTCGGTAATGGTGATAATCTCAGTAATGGTGATAATCTAGGTAATGGCGATATTCTCAGTAATGGTGATAATCTCAGTAATGGTGATATTCTCGGTAATAGTGATATTCTCGGTAATGGTGATAATCTCATTAATGACGATATACTCAGTAATGGTGATAATCTCAGTAATGGTGATATTCTGGGAAATGTTGATAATCTCCGAAATGGCGATATACTCGGTAATGGTGATTATCTCAGTACTCTGATAATCTCAGTAATGGTGATATTCTTGGTAATGGTGATAATCTCAGTAATGGTGATAATCTCAGTAACGGTGACATTCTCAGTAATTGTAATAATCTCTGTAATGGTGATAATCTCAGTAATGGCGATAATCTCAGTAATGGTGATATTCTCAGTAATGGTGATAATCTCAGCAATGCTGATATTCTCAGCAATGGTGATAATCTCAGTAATGGTAATAATCTCAGTAATGGCAATAATCTCTGTAATGGCGATAATCTCAGTCATGGTGATATTCTCAGTAATGGTGATAATCTCAGTAATGGCGATAATCAGAGTAATGGTGATATTCTCGGCAATGTGATAATCTCAATAATGATGATAATCTCAGTAATAATATCTTAGTAATGGTGATAATCTCAGTAATGGTGATAATCTCAGTAATGGTGAGAAAATCAGTAGTGACGATAATCTCAGTAATGGTGATAATCGCAGTAAAGGCGATATTCTCAGTAATGGTGATAATCTCAGTAATGGCATTATTTTTGTTAATAGTGATATTCTCGGTAATTGTGATAATCTCAGCAATGGTGATAATCTCATTAATGGTGATATTCTTGGTAATGGTGATAATCACAGTAATGGTGATAATCTCAGTAATGGATCTATGCTCCGCAATGGCGATATTCTCAGTAATGGTGATAATCTCAGTAATGGTGATATTCTCAGTAATGTCGATAATCTCAGTAATGCTGATATTCTCAGTAATGTTCATAATCTCAGTAATGGCGATATTATCAGTAATGGTGATAATCTCAGAAATGGTGATAATCTCAGTAATGGTGATATTCTCTGTAATGGTTATAATCTCATTAATGGTGCTATTCTCAGTAATGGTGATAATCTCAGTAATGGTGATAATCTCAGAAATGATGATATTCTCAGTAATGGCAATAATCTCAGTAATGGTGATATTCTCGGTAACGGTGATAATCTCGGTAATGTCGATAATCTCAGTAATGGTGATATTCTGAGAAATGTTGACATTCTCAGTAATGGTGATAATCGCTGTAATGGTGATATTCTCAGTAATGGTGATAATCTCATTAATGCTGTTAAGCAAAGTAATGGCAATATTGTCAGTAATGGCAACATTCTCAGTAATGGTGATAATCTCAGTAATGGTGATAATCTAAGTAATGGCGATATTCTCAGTAATGGCGATATTCTCAGTAATGGTGATATTCTCGGTAATGGTGATAATCTCAGTAATGAGGATAATCTCAGTAATGGCGATAATCTCAGTAATGGTGATAATCTCAGTAATGGTGATATTCTCGGTATTAGTGATATTCTCGGTAATGGTGATAATCTCAGTAATGGCGATATACACAGTAATGGTGCCAATATCATTAATGGTGATATTCTGAGAAATGTTGATAATCTCCGTAATGGCGATATTCTCGGTAATGGTGATAATATCAGTAAAGGTGATAATCTCAGTAATGGCCATATTCTCAGTAACGGTGATAATCTAAGTAATGGAGATATTCTCCGCAATGGCGATATTCTCAGTAATGGTGATAATCTCAGTAATGGTGATATTCTCAGTAATGTCGATAATCTCAGTAATGCTGATATTCTCAGTAATGTTCATAATCTCAGTAATGGCGATATTATCAGTAATGGTGATAATCTCAGAAATGGTGATAATCTCAGTAATGGTGATATTCTCTGTAATGGTTTTAATCTCATTAATGGTGCTATTCTCAGTAATGGTGATAATCTCAGTAATGGTGATAATCTCAGAAATGATGATATTCTCAGTAATGGCAATAATCTCAGTAATGGTGATAATCACAGTAATGGCGATAATCTCAGTAATGGTGATATTCTCGGTAATGGTGCTAATCTCGGTAATGGCGATAATCTCAGTAATGGTGATATTCTGAGAAATGTTCACATTCTCAGTAATGGTGATAATCGCTGTAATGGTGATATTCTCAGTAATGGTGATAATCTCATTAATGCTGATAAGCAAAGTAATGGCAATATTGTCAGTAATGGCAACATTCTCAGTAATGGTGATAATCTCAGTAATGGTGATAATCTAAGTAATGGCGATATTCTCAGTAATGGCGATATTCTCAGTAATGGTGATATTCTCGGTATTGGTGATAATCTCAGTAATGGTGATAATCTAGGTAATGGCGATATTCTCAGTAATGGTGATAATCTCAGTAATGGTGATATTCTCGGTAATAGTGATATTCTCGGTAATGGTGATAATCTCATTAATGACGATATACTCAGTAATGGTGCCAATCTCATTAATGGTGATATTCTGAGAAATGTTGATAATCTCCGTAATGGCGATATTCTCGGTAATGGTGATAATATCAGTAATGGTGATAATCTCAGTAATGGCCATATTCTCAGTAATGGTGATAATCTAAGTAATGGCGATATTCTCCGCAATGGCGATATTCTCAGTAATGGTGATAATCTCAGTAATGGTGATATTCTCAGTAACGGCGACATTCTCAGTAATGGTGATATTCTCAGTAATGGTGATAATCTCAGTAATGGTGATATTCGCAGTAGTGGCAATAATCACAGAAATGGCAATAATCTCAGTAATGCTGATAATCTCGGTAATGGTGATAATCTCAGCAATGGCAATATTTTCAGTAATGGTGATATACTCGGTATTGGCCTTAATCCCAGTAATGGCGATATTCTCAGTACTGGTTTTAATCTCGGTAATGGCGATAATCTCAGTAATGGCGATATTCTCATTAATGGCGACAATCTCAGTAATGGTGATATTCTCAATAATGGTGATAATCTCAGTAATGGTGATATTCTCAGTAATGGTGATACTCTCAGTAATGGTGATAATCTCAGTTATGGCAATAATCTCAGTAATGGTGATATTCTCAGTAATGGTGATAATCCCAGTATTGGCGATATTCTCAGTATTGGTGACATTCTCTGTAATGGTTATAATCTCATTAATGGTGATAATCTCAGAAATGGTGATAATCTCAGTAATGGTGATATTCTCTGTAATGGTTATAATCTCATTAATGGTGCTATTCTCAGTAATGGTGATAATCTCAGTAATGGTGATAATCTCAGAAATGATGATATTCTCAGTAATGGCAATAATCTCAGTAATGGTGATAATCACAGTAATGGCGATAATCTCAGTAATGGTGATATTCTCGGTAATGGTGCTAATCTCGGTAATGGCGATAATCTCAGTAATGGTGATATTCTGAGAAATGTTGACATTCTCAGTCATGGTGATAATCGCTGTAATGGTGATATTCTCAGTAATGGTGATAATCTCATTAATGCTGATAAGCAAAGTAATGGCAATATTGTCAGTAATGGCAACATTCTCAGTAATGGTGATAATCTCAGTAATGGTGATAATCTAAGTAATGGCGATATTCTCAGTAATGGCGATATTCTCAGTAATGGTGATATTCTCGGTAATGGTGATAATCTCAGTAATGGTGATAATCTCAGTAATGGTGATATTCTCGGTAATAGTGATATTCTCGTTAATGGTGATAATCTCAGTAATGGCGATATACACAGTAATGGTGTCAATCTCATTAATGGTGATATTCTGAGAAATGTTGATAATCTCCGTAATGGCAATATTCTCGGTAATGGTGATAATATCAGTAAAGGTGATAATCTCAGTAATGTCCATATTCTCATTAACGGTGATAATCTAAGTAATGGAGATATTATCCGCAATGGCGATATTCTCAGTAATGGTGATAATCTCAGTAATGGTGATATTCTCAGTAATGGCGATAATCTCAGTAATGCTGATATTCTCAGTAATGTTCATAATCTCAGTAATGGCGATATTATCAGTAATGGTGATAATCTCAGAAATGGTGATAATCTCAGTAATGGTGATATTCTCTGTAATGGTTATAATCTCATTGATGGTGCTATTCTCAGTAATGGTGATAATCTCAGTAATGGTGATAATCTCAGAAATGATGATATTCTCAGTAATGGCAATAATCTCAGTAATGGTGATAATCACAGTAATGGCGATAATCTCAGTAATGGTGATATTCTCGGTAATGGTGATAATCTCGGTAATGGCGATAATCTCAGTAATGGTGATATTCTGAGAAATGTTGACATTCTCAGTAATGGTGATAATCGCTGTAATGGTGATATTCTCAGTAATGGTGATAATCTCATTAATGCTGATAAGCAAAGTAATGGCAATATTGTCAGTAATGGCAACATTCTCAGTAATGGTGATAATCTCAGTAATGGTGATAATCTAAGTAATGGCGATATTCTCAGTAATGGCGATATTCTCAGTAATGGTGATATTCTCGGTAATGGTGATAATCTCAGTAATGGTGATAATCTCAGTAATGGTATCTCAGTAATGGTGATAATCTCAGTAATGGTGATAATCTCAGTAATGAGGATAATCTCAGTAATGGCGATAATCTCAGTAATGGTGATAATCTCAGTAATGAGGATAATCTCGGTAATGGTGATATTCTCAGTGATGGTGATAATCTCAGTAATGGTGATATTCTCAGTAATGGCGACATTCTCAGTAATGGTGATATTCTCAGTAATGGTGATAATCTCAGTAATGGTGATATTCGCAGTAGTGGCAATAATCACAGAAATGGCAATAATCTCAGTAATGCTGATAATCTCGGTAATGGTGATAATCTCAGCAATGGCTATATTTTCAGTAATGGTGATATACTCGGTATTGGCGATAATCCCAGTAATGGCGATATTCTCAGTAATGGCGACATTCTCAGTAATGGTGGTAATTTCAGAAATGGTGATATTCTCAGTAATGCTGATAATCTCAGTAATGGCGATATTCTCGGCATTGGTGATAATCTCAGTAATGGTGATAATCTCAGTAATGGTGATATTCTCAGTAATGGTGATAATCTCAGTAATGGCGATAATCTCAGTAATGGCTTTATTCTCAATAATGGTGATTATCTCAGTAATGGGAAAAATCTCAGCAATGGTGATAATCTCAGTAATGGCGATAATCTCAGTAATGGTGATAATCTCCGTAATGGCAATAATCTCAGTAATGGCAATAATCTCAGTAATCGTGATAATCTCTCTAATGGTGATAATCTCAGTAACGGCGATAATCTCAGTAAAGGCATTAATCTCAGCAATGGCGACAATCTCATAAATGGTAATAATCACAGTAATGGTGATAATCTCAGCAATGGCGATAATATCAGTGATGGCAATAATCTCAGTAATGGTGTTAATCTCAGTAATGGCGATATTCTCAGTAATGGCAATATTCTCAGTAATGGTGGTAATCTCAGTAATGGTGATATTCTCGGTAATAGTGACATTCTCGGTAACGGTGATAATCTCATTAATGGCGATATACTCAGTAATGGTGATAATCTCAGTAATGGTGATATTCTGGGAAATGTTGATAATCTCTGTAATGGCGATATACTCGGTAATGGTGATTATCTCAGTACTGTGATAATCTCAGTAATGGTGATATTCTCGCTAATGGTGATAATCTCAGTAATGGTGACATTCTCAGTAATTGTAATAATCTCTGTAATGGCGATATTGTCCGTAATGGTGATAATCTCAGTAATGGTGATATTCTCGGTAATAGTGATATACTCAGTAATGGTGATAATCTCAGTAATGTCGATAATATCAGTAATGGTGATAACCTCAGTCATGGTGATATTCTCATTAATGATGATAATCTCAGTAATTTTGAGATTCTCGGTAATATTGATTTTCTCGGTAATGGCAATAATCTCAGTAATGGTGATAATCTCAAAAATGGCAATAATCTCAGTAATGGTGATAAACTCAGTAATGGCAATAATCTCAGTAATTGTGATAATCTCAGTGATGGTGATAATCTCAGTAATGGCCACATTCTCAGTAATGGTCATAATCTCAGCAATGCTGATATTCTCAGTAATGGTGATGATTTCAGTAATGGCAATAATCTCAGTAATGGCAATAATCTCTGTAATGGCGATAATCTCAGTAATGGTGATAATCTCAGTGATGGTGATAATCTCAGTAATGGCGATAATCACAGTAATGGTGATATTCTCGGTAATGGCAATAATCTCTTTAATGGTGATGATCACAGTAATGGTGATATCCTCAGTAATGGTGATAATCTCAGTAATGGCGATAATCTCAGTAATGGTGATATTCTCGGTAATGGTGATAATCGCAGTAATGGGATCTCAGTAATGGTGTTAATCTCAGTAATGGCGATAATCTCAGTAATGGTGATATTCTCAGTAATGTCAATAATCTCAGTAATGGTGATAATCTCGGTAATGGCGATAAGCTCAGTAATGGTGATATTCTTGGTAATGGTGATAATCTCGGTAATGGCGATAAACTCAGTGATGGCGACAATCTCAGTAATGGTGATATTCTCAATAATGGTGATAATCTCAGTAATGGTGATATTCTCAGTAATGGTGATACTCTCAGTAATGGTGATAATCTCAGTTATGGCAATAATCTCAGTAATGGTGATATTCTCAGTAATGGTGATAATCCCAGTATTGGCGATATTCTCAGTATTGGTGACATTCTCTGTAATGGTTATAATCTCATTAATGGTGATAATCTCAGAAATGGTGATAATCTCAGTAATGGTGATATTCTCTGTAATGGTTATAATCTCATTAATGGTGCTATTCTCAGTAATGGTGATAATCTCAGTAATGGTGATAATCTCAGAAATGATGATATTCTCAGTAATGGCAATAATCTCAGTAATGGTGATAATCACAGTAATGGCGATAATCTCAGTAATGGTGATATTCTCGGTAATGGTGATAATCTCATTAATGCTGATAAGCTAAGTAATGGCAATATTGTCAGTAATGGCAACATTCTCAGTAATGGTGATAATCTCAGTAATGGTGATAATCTAAGTAATGGCGATATTCTCAGTAATGGCGATATTCTCAGTAATGGCAATAATCTCGGTAATGGTGATAATCTCAGTAATGGTGATAATCTAGGTAATGGCGATATTCTCAGTAATGGTGATAATCTCAGTAATGGTGATATTCTCGGTAATAGTGATATTCTCGGTAATGGTGATAATCTCATTAATGACGATATACTCAGTAATGGTGATAATCTCAGTAATGGTGATATTCTGGGAAATGTTGATAATCTCCGAAATGGCGATATACTCGGTAATGGTGATTATCTCAGTACTCTGATAATCTCAGTAATGGTGATATTCTTGGTAATGGTGATAATCTCAGTAATGGTGATAATCTCAGTAACGGTGACATTCTCAGTAATTGTAATAATCTCTGTAATGGTGATAATCTCAGTAATGGCGATAATCTCAGTAATGGTGATATTCTCAGTAATGGTGATAATCTCAGCAATGCTGATATTCTCAGCAATGGTGATAATCTCAGTAATGGTAATAATCTCAGTAATGGCAATAATCTCTGTAATGGCGATAATCTCAGTCATGGTGATATTCTCAGTAATGGTGATAATCTCAGTAATGGCGATAATCAGAGTAATGGTGATATTCTCGGCAATGGTGATAATCTCAATAATGATGATAATCTCAGTAATAATATCTTAGTAATGGTGATAATCTCAGTAATGGTGATAATCTCAGTAATGGTGAGAAAATCAGTAGTGACGATAATCTCAGTAATGGTGATAATCGCAGTAATGGCGATATTCTCAGTAATGGTGATAATCTCAGTAATGGCATTATTTTTGTTAATAGTGATATTCTCGGTAATTGTGATAATCTCAGCAATGGTGATAATCTCATTAATGGTGATATTCTTGGTAATGGTGATAATCACAGTAATGGTGATAATCTCAGTAATGGATCTATGCTCCGCAATGGCGATATTCTCAGTAATGGTGATAATCTCAGTAATGGTGATATTCTCAGTAATGTCGATAATCTCAGTAATGCTGATATTCTCAGTAATGTTCATAATCTCAGTAATGGCGATATTATCAGTAATGGTGATAATCTCAGAAATGGTGATAATCTCAGTAATGGTGATATTCTCTGTAATGGTTATAATCTCATTAATGGTGCTATTCTCAGTAATGGTGATAATCTCAGTAATGGTGATAATCTCAGAAATGATGATATTCTCAGTAATGGCAATAATCTCAGTAATGGTGATATTCTCGGTAACGGTGATAATCTCGGTAATGTCGATAATCTCAGTAATGGTGATATTCTGAGAAATGTTGACATTCTCAGTAATGGTGATAATCGCTGTAATGGTGATATTCTCAGTAATGGTGATAATCTCATTAATGCTGATAAGCAAAGTAATGGCAATATTGTCAGTAATGGCAACATTCTCAGTAATGGTGATAATCTCAGTAATGGTGATAATCTAAGTAATGGCGATATTCTCAGTAATGGCGATATTCTCAGTAATGGTGATATTCTCGGTAATGGTGATAATCTCAGTAATGAGGATAATCTCAGTAATGGCGATAATCTCAGTAATGGTGATAATCTCAGTAATGGTGATATTCTCGGTATTAGTGATATTCTCGGTAATGGTGATAATCTCAGTAATGGCGATATACACAGTAATGGTGCCAATATCATTAATGGTGATATTCTGAGAAATGTTGATAATCTCCGTAATGGCGATATTCTCGGTAATGGTGATAATATCAGTAAAGGTGATAATCTCAGTAATGGCCATATTCTCAGTAACGGTGATAATCTAAGTAATGGAGATATTCTCCGCAATGGCGATATTCTCAGTAATGGTGATAATCTCAGTAATGGTGATATTCTCAGTAATGTCGATAATCTCAGTAATGCTGATATTCTCAGTAATGTTCATAATCTCAGTAATGGCGATATTATCAGTAATGGTGATAATCTCAGAAATGGTGATAATCTCAGTAATGGTGATATTCTCTGTAATGGTTTTAATCTCATTAATGGTGCTATTCTCAGTAATGGTGATAATCTCAGTAATGGTGATAATCTCAGAAATGATGATATTCTCAGTAATGGCAATAATCTCAGTAATGGTGATAATCACAGTAATGGCGATAATCTCAGTAATGGTGATATTCTCGGTAATGGTGCTAATCTCGGTAATGGCGATAATCTCAGTAATGGTGATATTCTGAGAAATGTTCACATTCTCAGTAATGGTGATAATCGCTGTAATGGTGATATTCTCAGTAATGGTGATAATCTCATTAATGCTGATAAGCAAAGTAATGGCAATATTGTCAGTAATGGCAACATTCTCAGTAATGGTGATAATCTCAGTAATGGTGATAATCTAAGTAATGGCGATATTCTCAGTAATGGCGATATTCTCAGTAATGGTGATATTCTCGGTATTGGTGATAATCTCAGTAATGGTGATAATCTCAGTAATGGTATCTCAGTAATGGTGATAATCTCAGTAATGGTGATAATCTCAGTAATGAGGATAATCTCAGTAATGGCGATAATCTCAGTAATGGTGATAATCTCAGTAATGAGGATAATCTCAGTAATGGCGATAATCTCAGTAATGGTGATAATCTCAGTAATGGTGATATTCTCGGTAATAGTGATATTCTCGGTAATGGTGATAATCTCAGTAATGGCGATATACACAGTAATGGTGCCAATCTCATTAATGGTGATATTCTGAGAAATGTTGATAATCTCCGTAATGGCGATATTCTCGGTAATGGTGATAATATCAGTAATGGTGATAATCTCAGTAATGGCCATATTCTCAGTAATGGTGATAATCTAAGTAATGGCGATATTCTCCGCAATGGCGATATTCTCAGTAATGGTGATAATCTCAGTAATGGTGATATTCTCAGTAACGGCGACATTCTCAGTAATGGTGATATTCTCAGTAATGGTGATAATCTCAGTAATGGTGATATTCGCAGTAGTGGCAATAATCACAGAAATGGCAATAATCTCAGTAATGCTGATAATCTCGGTAATGGTGATAATCTCAGCAATGGCAATATTTTCAGTAATGGTGATATACTCGGTATTGGCCTTAATCCCAGTAATGGCGATATTCTCAGTACTGGTTTTAATCTCGGTAATGGCGATAATCTCAGTAATGGCGATATTCTCATTAATGGCGACAATCTCAGTAATGGTGATATTCTCAATAATGGTGATAATCTCAGTAATGGTGATATTCTCAGTAATGGTGATACTCTCAGTAATGGTGATAATCTCAGTTATGGCAATAATCTCAGTAATGGTGATATTCTCAGTAATGGTGATAATCCCAGTATTGGCGATATTCTCAGTATTGGTGACATTCTCTGTAATGGTTATAATCTCATTAATGGTGATAATCTCAGAAATGGTGATAATCTCAGTAATGGTGATATTCTCTGTAATGGTTATAATCTCATTAATGGTGCTATTCTCAGTAATGGTGATAATCTCAGTAATGGTGATAATCTCAGAAATGATGATATTCTCAGTAATGGCAATAATCTCAGTAATGGTGATAATCACAGTAATGGCGATAATCTCAGTAATGGTGATATTCTCGGTAATGGTGCTAATCTCGGTAATGGCGATAATCTCAGTAATGGTGATATTCTGAGAAATGTTGACATTCTCAGTCATGGTGATAATCGCTGTAATGGTGATATTCTCAGTAATGGTGATAATCTCATTAATGCTGATAAGCAAAGTAATGGCAATATTGTCAGTAATGGCAACATTCTCAGTAATGGTGATAATCTCAGTAATGGTGATAATCTAAGTAATGGCGATATTCTCAGTAATGGCGATATTCTCAGTAATGGTGATATTCTCGGTAATGGTGATAATCTCAGTAATGGTGATAATCTCAGTAATGGTGATATTCTCGGTAATAGTGATATTCTCGTTAATGGTGATAATCTCAGTAATGGCGATATACACAGTAATGGTGTCAATCTCATTAATGGTGATATTCTGAGAAATGTTGATAATCTCCGTAATGGCAATATTCTCGGTAATGGTGATAATATCAGTAAAGGTGATAATCTCAGTAATGTCCATATTCTCATTAACGGTGATAATCTAAGTAATGGAGATATTATCCGCAATGGCGATATTCTCAGTAATGGTGATAATCTCAGTAATGGTGATATTCTCAGTAATGGCGATAATCTCAGTAATGCTGATATTCTCAGTAATGTTCATAATCTCAGTAATGGCGATATTATCAGTAATGGTGATAATCTCAGAAATGGTGATAATCTCAGTAATGGTGATATTCTCTGTAATGGTTATAATCTCATTAATGGTGCTATTCTCAGTAATGGTGATAATCTCAGTAATGGTGATAATCTCAGAAATGATGATATTCTCAGTAATGGCAATAATCTCAGTAATGGTGATAATCACAGTAATGGCGATAATCTCAGTAATGGTGATATTCTCGGTAATGGTGATAATCTCAGGTAATGGCGATAATCTCAGTAATGGTGATATTCTGAGAAATGTTGACATTCTCAGTAATGGTGATAATCGCTGTAATGGTGATATTCTCAGTAATGGTGATAATCTCATTAATGCTGATAAGCAAAGTAATGGCAATATTGTCAGTAATGGCAACATTCTCAGTAATGGTGATAATCTCAGTAATGGTGATAATCTAAGTAATGGCGATATTCTCAGTAATGGCGATATTCTCAGTAATGGTGATATTCTCGGTAATGGTGATAATCTCAGTAATGGTGATAATCTCAGTAATGGTATCTCAGTAATGGTGATAATCTCAGTAATGGTGATAATCTCAGTAATGAGGATAATCTCAGTAATGGCGATAATCTCAGTAATGGTGATAATCTCAGTAATGAGGATAATCTCGGTAATGGTGATATTCTCAGTGATGGTGATAATCTCAGTAATGGTGATATTCTCAGTAATGGCGACATTCTCAGTAATGGTGATATTCTCAGTAATGGTGATAATCTCAGTAATGGTGATATTCGCAGTAGTGGCAATAATCACAGAAATGGCAATAATCTCAGTAATGCTGATAATCTCGGTAATGGTGATAATCTCAGCAATGGCAATATTTTCAGTAATGGTGATATACTCGGTATTGGCGATAATCCCAGTAATGGCGATATTCTCAGTAATGGCGACATTCTCAGTAATGGTGGTAATTTCAGAAATGGTGATATTCTCAGTAATGCTGATAATCTCAGTAATGGCGATATTCTCGGCATTGGTGATAATCTCAGTAATGGTGATAATCTCAGTAATGGTGATATTCTCAGTAATGGTGATAATCTCAGTAATGGCGATAATCTCAGTAATGGCTTTATTCTCAATAATGGTGATTATCTCAGTAATGGGAAAAATCTCAGCAATGGTGATAATCTCAGTAATGGCGATAATCTCAGTAATGGTGATAATCTCCGTAATGGCAATAATCTCAGTAATGGCAATAATCTCAGTAATCGTGATAATCTCTCTAATGGTGATAATCTCAGTAACGGCGATAATCTCAGTAAAGGCATTAATCTCAGCAATGGCGACAATCTCATAAATGGTAATAATCACAGTAATGGTGATAATCTCAGCAATGGCGATAATATCAGTGATGGCAATAATCTCAGTAATGGTGTTAATCTCAGTAATGGCGATATTCTCAGTAATGGCAATATTCTCAGTAATGGTGGTAATCTCAGTAATGGTGATATACTCAGTAATGGTGATAATCTCAGTAATGGTGATATTCTGGGAAATGTTGATAATCTCTGTAATGGCGATATACTCGGTAATGGTGATTATCTCAGTACTGTGATAATCTCAGTAATGGTGATATTCTCGCTAATGGTGATAATCTCAGTAATGGTGACATTCTCAGTAATTGTAATAATCTCTGTAATGGCGATATTGTCCGTAATGGTGATAATCTCAGTAATGGTGATATTCTCGGTAATAGTGATATACTCAGTAATGGTGATAATCTCAGTAATGTCGATAATATCAGTAATGGTGATAACCTCAGTCATGGTGATATTCTCATTAATGATGATAATCTCAGTAATTTTGAGATTCTCGGTAATATTGATTTTCTCGGTAATGGCAATAATCTCAGTAATGGTGATAATCTCAAAAATGGCAATAATCTCAGTAATGGTGATAAACTCAGTAATGGCAATAATCTCAGTAATTGTGATAATCTCAGTAATGGTCATAATCTCAGCAATGCTGATATTCTCAGTAATGGTGATGATTTCAGTAATGGCAATAATCTCAGTAATGGCAATAATCTCTGTAATGGCGATAATCTCAGTAATGGTGATAATCTCAGTGATGGTGATAATCTCAGTAATGGCGATAATCACAGTAATGGTGATATTCTCGGTAATGGCAATAATCTCTTTAATGGTGATGATCACAGTAATGGTGATATCCTCAGTAATGGTGATAATCTCAGTAATGGCGATAATCTCAGTAATGGTGATATTCTCGGTAATGGTGATAATCGCAGTAATGGGATCTCAGTAATGGTGTTAATCTCAGTAATGGCGATAATCTCAGTAATGGTGATATTCTCAGTAATGTCAATAATCTCAGTAATGGTGATAATCTCGGTAATGGCGATAAGCTCAGTAATGGTGATATTCTTGGTAATGGTGATAATCTCGGTAATGGCGATAAACTCAGTGATGGCGACAATCTCAGTAATGGTGATATTCTCAATAATGGTGATAATCTCAGTAATGGTGATATTCTCAGTAATGGTGATAATCTCAGTAATGGTGATAATCTCAGTTATGGCAATAATCTCAGTAATGGTGATATTCTGGGTAATGGTGATAATCCCAGTATTGCCGATATTCTCAGTATTGGCGACATTCTCTGTAATGGTTATTATCTCATTAATGGTGCTATTCTCAGTAATGGTGATAATCTCAGTAATGGTGATAATCTCAGAAATGATGATATTCTCAGTAATGGCAATAATCTCAGTAATGGTGATAATCACAGTAATGGCGATAATCTCAGTAATGGTGATATTCTCGGTAATGGTGATAATCTCGGTAATGGCGATAATCTCAGTAATGGTGATATTCTCAGAAATGTCGACATTCTCAGTAATGGTGATAAGCTAAGTAATGGCAATATTGTCAGTAATGGCAACATTCTCAGTAATGGTGATAATCTCAGTAATGGTGATAATCTAAGTAATGGCGATATTCTCAGTAATGGCGATATTCTCAGTAATGGCGATAATCTCGGTAATGGTGATAATCTCAGTAATGGTGATAATCTCAGTAAAGGCGATAATCTCAGTCATGTTGATATTCTCAGTAATGGTGATAATCTCAGTAATGGCGATAATCACAGTAATGGTGATATTCTCGGTAATGGTGATAATCTCAATAATGGTGATAATCTCAGTAATAGTATCTTGGTAATGGTGATAATCTCAGTAATGGTGATAATCTCAGTAATGGTGAGAAAATCAGTAATGACGATAATCTCAGTAATGGTGATCATCGCAGTAATGGCGTTATTTTTGTAAAAGTCATATTCTCGGTAATTGTGATAATCTGAGTTATGGTGATAATCTCAGTAATGGTGATATTCTCGTTAATATTGATAATCTCAGCAATGGTGATAATCTCATTAATGGTGATATTCTCAGTAATGGTGATAATCACAGTAATGGTGATAATCTCAGTAATGGCGATATTCTCAGTACTGGTTTTAATCTCGGTAATGGCGATAATCTCAGTAATGGCGATATTCTCATTAATGGCGACAATCTCAGTAATGGTGATATTTTCAATAATGGTGATAATCTCAATAATGGTGATATTCTCAGTAATGGTGATACTCTCAGTAATGGTGATAATCTCAGTTATGGCAATAATCTCAGTAATGGTGATATTCTCAGTAATGGTGATAATCCCAGTATTGGCGATATTCTCAGTATTGGTGACATTCTCTGTAATGGTTATAATCTCATTAATGGTGCTATTCTCAGTAATGGTGATAATCTCAGTAATGGTGATAATCTCAGAAATATTGATATTCTCAGTAATGGCAATAATCTTAATAATGGTGATAATCTCAGTAATAGTATCTTAGTAATGGTGATAATCTCAGTAATGGTGATAATCTCAGTAATAGTGAGAAAATCAGTAATGACGATAATCTCAGTAATGGTGATCATCGCAGTAATGGCGGTATTTTTGTAAAAGTCATATTCTCGGTAATTGTGATAATCTGAGTTATGGTGATAATCGCAGTAATGGTGATATTCTCGTTAATATTGATAATCTCAGCAATGGTGGTAATCTCATTAATGGTGATATTCTCGGTAATGGTGATAATCACAGTAATGGTGATAATCTCAGTAATGGCGATATTCTCAGTAATGGTGATAATCTCTGTAATGCCGATAATCTCAGTAATGGTGATATTCTCAGTAATGGTTATAATCTCAGTAATGGTGATATACTCGGTAATGGTGATAATCTCAGTAATGGCAACATTCTCAGTAATGGAGATAAGCTCAGTAATGGTGATAATCTCAATAATGGCGATATTCTCTGTAATGGTGATAATCTCAGCAATGGCAATATTCTCTGTAATGGTTTTAATCTCGGTAATGGTGATAATCTCAGTAATGGCGATATTCTCATTAATGGCGCCAATCTCACTAATGGTGATATTCTCAGTAATGGTGATAATCTCAGTAATGGTGATATTCTCAGTAATGCTGTTAATCTCAGTAATGGTGATAATCTCAGTATTCGCAATAATCTCAGTAATGGTGATATTCTCGGTAATGGTGATAACCATAATAATGGCGATATTCTCATTAATGGCGACATTCTCAGTAATCGTTCTAAACTCAGTAATGGTGATATTCTCGGTAATGGTGATAATCTCAGTAATGGTGATAATCTCAGTAATGGTGATATTCTTAGTAATGGCAATAATCTCAGTAATGGTGATAATCTCGATAATTGCGATAATCTCAGTAATGGTGATATTCTCGTTAATGGTGATAATCTCGGTAATGGCGATAATCTCAGTAATGGGGATATTCTCAGTAATGGCGACATTCTCAGTAATGGTGATATTCTCAGTAATGGTGATAATCTCAGTAATGGTGATATTCGCAGTAGTGGCAATAATCACAGAAATGGCAATAATCTCAGTAATGCTGATAATCTCAGTAATGGTGATAATCTCAGCAATGGCAATATTTTCAGTAATGGCGACATTCTCAGTAATGGTGGTAATTTCAGAAATGGTGATATTCTCAGGAATGCTGATAATCTCAGTAATGGCGATATTCTCGGCATTGGTGATAATCTCAGTAATGGTGATAATCTCAGTAATGGTGATATTCTCAGTAATGGTGATAATCTCAGTAATGGCGATAATCGCTGTAATGGCTTTATTCTCAATAATGGTGATAATCTCAGTAATGGGAAAAATTTCAGCAATGGTGATAATCTCAGTAATGGCGATAATCTCAGTAATGGTGTTAATCTCCGTAATGGCAATAATCTCAGTAATGGCAATAATCTCAGTAATCGTGATAATCTCTGTAATGATGATAATCTCAGTCTCGGCGATAATCTAAGTAATGGCATTAATCTCAGTAATGGCGACAATCTCATAAATGGTAATAATCTCAGTAAAGGTGATAATCTCAGCAATGGCGATAATATCAGTGATGGCAATAATCTCATTAATGGTGATAATCTCAGTAATGGCGATATTCTCAGTAATGGCAATATTCTCAGTAATGGTGATAATCTCAGTAATGGTGATATTCTCGGTAATAGTGACATTCTCGGTAACGGTGATAATCTCATTAATGGCGATATACTCAGTAATGGTGATAATCTCAGTAATGGTGATATTCTGGGAAATGTTGATAATCTCCGTAATGGCGATATACTCGGTTATGGTGATTATCTCAGTACTGTGATAATCTCAGTAATGGTGATATTCTCGGTAATGGTGATAATCTCAGTAATGGTGATAATCTCAGTAATGGTGACATTCTCAGTAATTTTAATAATCTCTGTAATGGCGATATTGTCCGTAATGTTGATAATCTCAGTAATGGTGATATTCTCGGTAATGGTGATAATATCATTAATGGTGATAAACGCAGTAATGGCCATATTCTCAGTAATGGTGATAATCTAAGTAATGGCGATATTCTCCGCAATGGCGATATTCTCAGTAATGGTGATAATCTCAGTAATGGTGATATTCTCAGTAATGGCGATAATCTCAGTAATGCTGATATTCTCAGTAATGTTCATAATCTCAGTAATGGCGATATTATCAGTAATAGTGATATTCTCAGAAATGGTGATAATCTCAGTAATGGTGATATTCTCCGCAATGGCGATATTCTCAGTAATGGTGATAATCTCAGTAATGCTGATATTCTCAGTAATGTTCATAATCTCAGTAATGGCGATATTATCAGTAATGGTGATATTCTCAGAAATGGTGATAATCTCAGTATTGGCGATATTCTCAGTAATGGCGATAATCTCAGTAATGCTGATATTCTCAGTAATGTTCATAATCTCAGTAATGGCGATATTATCAGTAATGGTGATATTCTCAGTAATGGTGATAATCCCAGTATTGGCGATATTCTCAGTATTGGTGACATTCTCTGTAATGGTTATAATCTCATTAATGGTGCTATTCTCAGTAATGGCAATAATCTCAATAATGGTGATAATCTCAGTAATAGTATCTTAGTAATGGTGATAATCTCAGTAATGGTGATAATCTCAGTAATAGTGAGAAAATCAGTAATGACGATAATCTCAGTAATGGTGATCATCGCAGTAATGGCGTTATTTTTGTAAAAGTCATATTCTCGGTAATTGTGATAATCTGAGTTATGGTGATAATCTCAGTAATGGTGATATTCTCGTTAATATTGATAATCTCAGCAATGGTGATAATCTCATTAATGGTGATATTCTCGGTAATGGTGATAATCACAGTAATGGTGATAATCTCAGTAACGGCGCTATTCTCAGTAATGGTGATAATCTCAGTAATGGCGATATTCTCAGTACTGGTTTTAATCTCGGTAATGGCGATAATCTCAGTAATGGCGATATTCTCATTAATGGCCACAATCTCAGTAATGGTGATATTCTCAATAATGGTGATAATCTCAATAATGGTGATATTCTCAGTAATGGTGATACTCTCAGTAATGGTGATAATCTCAGTTATGGCAATAATCTCAGTAATGGTGATATTCTCAGTAATGGTGATAATCCCAGTATTGGCGATATTGTCAGTATTGGTGATATTCTCTGTAATGGTTATAATCTCATTAATGGTGCTATTCTCAGTAATGGTGATAATCTCAGTAATGGTGATAATCTCAGAAATGATGATATTCCCAGTAATGGCAATAATCTCAATAATGGTGATAATCTCAGTAATAGTATCTTAGTAATGGTGATAATCTCAGTAATGGTGATAATCTCAGTAATAGTGAGAAAATCAGTAATGACGATAATCTCAGTAATGGTGATCATCGCAGTAATGGCGGTATTTTTGTAAAAGTCATACTCTCAGTAATTGTGATAATCTGAGTTATGGTGATAATCTCAGTAATGGTGATATTCTCGTTAATATTGATAATCTCAGCAATGGTGATAATCTCGTTAATGGTGATATTCTCGGTAATGGTGATAATCACAGTAATGGTGATAATCTCAGTAATGGCGCTAATCTCAGTAATGGTGATAATCTCAGTAATGGCGATATTCTCAGTACTGGTTTTAATCTCGGTAATGGCGATAATCTCAGTAATGGCGATATTCTCATTAATGGCGACAATCTCAGTAATGGTGATATTCTCAATAATGGCAATAATCTCAGTAATGGTGATATTCTCAGTAATGGTGATAATCCCAGTATTGGCGATATTCTCAGTATTGGTGACATTCTCTGTAATGGTTATAATCTCATCAATGGTGCTATTCTCAGTAATGGTGATAATCTCAGTAATGGTGATAATCTCAGAAATGATGATATTCCCAGTAATGGCAATAATCTCAGTAATGGTGATAATCACAGTAATGGCGATAATCTCAGTAATGGTGATATTCTCGGTAATGGTGCTAATCTCGGTAATGGCGATAATCTCAGTAATGGTGATATTCTGAGAAATGTTGGCATTCTCAGTAATGGTGATAATCGCTGTAATGGTGATATTCTCAGTAATGGTGATAATCTCATTAATGCTGATAAGCAAAGTAATGGCAATATTGTCAGTAATGGCAACATTCTCAGTAATGGTGATAATCTCAGTAATGGTGATAATCTAAGTAATGGCGATATTCTCAGTAATGGCGATATTCTCAGTAATGGTGATATTCTCGGTAATGGTGATAATCTCAGTAATGAGGATACTCTCAGTAATGGCGATAATCTCAGTAATGGTGATAATCTCAGTAATGGTGATATTCTCGGTAATAGTGATATTCTCGGTAATGGTGATAATCTCAGTAATGGCGATATACACAGTAATGGTGCCAATCTCATTAATGGTGATATTCTGAGAAATGTTGATAATCTCCGTAATGGCGATATTCTCGGTAATGGTGATAATATCAGTAATGGTGATAAACTCAGTAATGGCCATATTCGCAGTAATGGTGATAATCTAAGTAATGGCGATATTATCCGCAATGGCGATATTCTCAGTAATGGTGATAATCTCAGTAATGGTGATATTCTCAGTAATGGCGATAATCTCAGTAATGCTGATATTCTCAGTAATGTTCATAATCTCAGTAATGGCGATATTATCAGTAATGGTGATAATCTCAGAAATGGCGATAATCTCAGTAATGGTGATATTGTCGGTAATGACGATAATATCAGTCATGGCGACATTCTCAGTAATGGCGACATTCTCAGCAATGGTGATAGTAATGGTGATAATCTCAGTAATGCTGATATTCTCAGTAATGGCAATAATCTCAGTAATGGTGATAATTTCGGTAATGTCGATAATCTCAGAAATGGTGATATTCTCAGTTATGGTGATAATCTCGGTAATGGCGATAATCTCAGTGATGTGTACATTCTCAGTAATGGTGACTTTCTCAGTAATGATGATATTCTCAGTAATGGTGATAATCTCAGTAATGCTGATAATCTCAGTAATGGTGATAATCTCAGCAATGGCAATATTTTCAATAATGGTGATATTCTCAGTAATGGCGATAATCACAGTAATGGCGATAGTCTCAGTAATGGCGACATTCTCAGTAATTGTTATAATCTATTTAATGGTGATATTCTCAGTAATGGTGATAATCTCTGTAATGCCGATAATCTCAGTAATGGTGATATTCTCAGTAATGGTTATAATCTCAGTAATGGTGATATACTCGGTAATGGCGATAATCTCAGTAATGGCAACATTCTCAGTAATGGCGATAAGCTCAGTAATGGTGATAATCTCAATAATGGCGATATTCTCTGTAATGGTGATAATCTCAGCAATGGCAATATTCTCATTAATGGCGACAATCTCACTAATGGTGATATTCTCAGTAATGGTGATAATCTCAGTAATGGTGATATTCTCAGTAATGCTGTTAATCTCAGTAATGGTGAAAATCTCAGTATTCGCAATAATCTCAGTAATGGTGATATTCTCGGTAATGGTGATAACCATAATAATGGCGATATTCTCATTAATGGCGACATTCTCATTAATCGTTCTAAACTCAGTAATGGTGATATTCTCGGTAATGGTGATAATCTCAGTAATGGTGATAATCTCAGTAATGGTGATATTCTTAGTAATGGCAATAATCTCAGTAATGGTGATAATCTCGATAATTGCGATAATCTCAGTAATGGTGATATTCTCGTTAATGGTGATAATCTCGGTAATGGCGATAATCTCAGTAATGGGGATATTCTCAGTAATGGTGATAATCTCAGTAATGGTGGTAATTTCAGAAATGGTGATATTCTCAGGAATGCTGATAATCTCAGTAATGGCGATATTCTCGGCATTGGTGATAACCTCAGTAATGGTGATAATCTCAGTAATGGTGATATTCTCAGTAATGGTGATAATCTCAGTAATGGCGATAATCGCTGTAATGGCTTTATTCTCAATAATGGTGATAATCTCAGTAATGGGAAAAATTTCAGCAATGGTGATAATCTCAGTAATGGCGATAATCTCAGTAATGGTGTTAATCTCCGTAATGGCAATAATCTCAGTAATGGCAATAATCTCAGTAATCGTGATAATCTCTGTAATGATGATAATCTCAGTCTCGGCGATAATCTAAGTAATGGCATTAATCTCAGTAATGGCGACAATCTCATAAATGGTAATAATCTCAGTAAAGGTGATAATCTCAGCAATGGCGATAATATCAGTGATGGCAATAATCTCATTAATGTTGATAATCTCAGTAATGGCGATATTATCAGTAATGGCAATATTCTCAGTAATGGTGATAATCTCAGTAATGGTGATATTCTCGGTAATAGTGACATTCTCGGTAACGGTGATAATCTCATTAATGGCGATATACTCAGTAATGGTGATAATCTCAGTAATGGTGATATTCTGGGAAATGTTGATAATCTCCGTAATGGCGATATACTCGGTTATGGTGATTATCTCAGTACTGTGATAATCTCAGTAATGGTGATATTCTCGGTAATGGTGATAATCTCAGTAATGGTGATAATCTCAGTAATGGTGACATTCTCAGTAATTTTAATAATCTCTGTAATGGCGATATTGTCCGTAATGTTGATAATCTCAGTAATGGTGATATTCTCGGTAATGGTGATAATATCAGTAATGGTGATAATCGCAGTAATGGCCATATTCTCAGTAATGGTGATAATCTAAGTAATAGCGATATTCTCCGCAATGGCGATATTCTCAGTAATGGTGATAATCTCAGTAATGGTGATATTCTCAATAATGGCAATAATCTCAGTAATGGTGATATTCTCAGTAATGGTGATAATCCCAGTATTGGCGATATTCTCAGTATTGGTGACATTCTCTGTAATGGTTATAATCTCATCAATGGTGCTATTCTCAGTAATGGTGATAATCTCAGTAATGGTGATAATCTCAGAAATGATGATATTCTCAGTAATGGCAATAATCTCAGTAATGGTGATAATCACAGTAATGGCGATAATCTCAGTAATGGTGATATTCTCGGTAATGGTGCTAATCTCAGTAATGGCGATAATCTCAGTAATGGTGATATTCTGAGAAATGTTGGCATTCTCAGTAATGGTGATAATCGCTGTAATGGTGATATTCTCAGTAATGGTGATAATCTCATTAATGCTGATAAGCAAAGTAATGGCAATATTGTCAGTAATGGCAACATTCTCAGTAATGGTGATAATCTCAGTAATGGTGATAATCTAAGTAATGGCGATATTCTCAGTAATGGCGATATTCTCAGTAATGGTGATATTCTCGGTAATGGTGATAATCTCAGTAATGAGGATAATCTCAGTAATGGCGATAATCTCTGTAATGGTGATAATCTCAGTAATGGTGATATTCTCGGTAATAGTGATATTCTCGGTAATGGTGATAATCTCAGTAATGGCGATATACACAGTAATGGTGCCAATCTCATTAATGGTGATATTCTGAGAAATGTTGATAATCTCCGTAATGGCGATAGTCTCGGTAATGGTGATAATATCAGTAATGGTGATAATCTCAGTAATGGCCATATTCTCAGTAATGGTGACAATCTAAGTAATGGCGATATTCTCCGCAATGGCGATATTCTCAGTAATGGTGATAATCTCAGTAATGGTGATATTCTCAGTAATGGCGATAATCTCAGTAATGCTGATATTCTCAGTAATGTTCATAATCTCAGTAATGGCGATATTATCAGTAATGGTGATAATCTCAGAAATGGTGATATTCTCAGTAATGGTGATATTCTCAGTAATGGTTATAATCTCAGTAATGGTGATATACACGGTAATGGCGATAATCTCAGTAATGGCAACATTCTCAGTAATGGCGATAAGCTCAGTAATGGTGATAATCTCAATAATGGCGATATTCTCTGTAATGGTGATAATCTTGGCAATGGCAATATTCTCTGTAATGGTTTTAATCTCGGTAATGGTGATAATCTCAGTAATGGCGATATTCTCATTAATGGCGACAATCTCACTAATGGTGATATTCTCAGTAATGGTGATAATCTCAGTAATGGTGATATTCTCAGTAATGGTGATAATCTCAGTAATGGTGATAATCTCAGTATTCGCAATAATCTCAGTAATGGTGATATTCTCGGTAATGGTGATAACCATAATAATGGCGATATTCTCATTAATGGCGACATTCTCAGTAATCATTCTAAACTCAGTAATGGTGATATTCTCGGTAATGGTGATAATCACAGTAATGGTGATAATCTCAGTAATGGTGATATTCTTAGTAATGGCAATAATCTCAGTAATGGTGATAATCTCGATAATTGCGATAATCTCAGTAATGGTGATATTCTCGTTAATGGTGATAATCTCGGTAATGGCGATAATCTCAGTAATGGGGATATTCTCAGTAATGGCGACATTCTCAGTAATGGTGATATTCTCAGTAATGGTGATAATCTCAGTAATGGTGATATTCGCAGTAGTGGCAATAATCACAGAAATGGCAATAATCTCAGTAATGCTGATAATCTCAGTAATGGTGATAATCTCAGCAATGGCAAGATTTTCAGTAATGGCGACATTCTCAGTAATGGTGGTAATTTCAGAAATGGTGATATTCTCAGGAATGCTGATAATCTCAGTAATGGCGATATTCTCGGCATTGGTGATAATCTCAGTAATGGTGATATTCTCAGTAATGGTGATAATCTCAGTAATGGCGATAATCGCTGTAATGGCTTTATTCTCAATAATGGTGATAATCTCAGTAATGGGAAAAATTTCAGCAATGGTGATAATCTCAGTAATGGCGATAATCTCAGTAATGGTGTTAATCTCCGTAATGGCAATAATCTCAGTAATGGCAATAATCTCAGTAATCGTGATAATCTCTGTAATGGTGATAATCTCAGTCTCGTCGATAATCTAAGTAATGGCATTAATCTCAGTAATGGCGACAATCTCATAAATGGTAATAATCTCAGTAAAGGTGATAATCTCAGCAATGGCGATAATATCAGTGATGGCAATAATCTCATTAATGGTGATAATCTCAGTAATGGCGATATTCTCAGTAATGGCGATATTCTCAGTAATGGTGATAATCTCAGTAATGGTGATATTCTCGGTAATAGTGATATTCTCGCTAATGGTGATAATCTCATTAATGGCGATATACTCAGTAATGGTGATAATCTCAGTAATGGTGATATTCTGGGAAATGTTGATAATCTCCGTAATGGCGATATTCTCAGTAATGGTGATTATCTCAGTACTGTGATAATCTCAGTAATGGTGATATTCTCGGTAATGGTGATAATCTCAGTAATGGTGATAATCTCAGTAATGGTGACATTCTCAGTAATTGTAATAATCTCTGTAATGGCGATATTGTCCGTAATGTTGATAATCTCAGTAATGGTGATATTCTCGGTAATAGTGATAATATCAGTAATGGTGATAATCTCAGTAATGGCCATATTCTCAGTAATGGTGATAATCTAAGTAATGGCGATATTCTCCGCAATGGCGATATTCTCAGTAATGGTGATAATCTCAGTAATGGTGATATTCTCAGTAATGGCGATAATCTCAGTAATGCTGATATTCTCAGTAATGTTCATAATCTCAGTAATGGCGATATTATCAGTAATGGTGATATTCTCAGAAATGGTGATAATCTCAGTAATGGTGATATTGTCGGTAATGACGATAATATCAGTCATGGCGACATTCTCAGTAATGGCGACATTCTCAGCAATGGTGATAGTAATGGTGATAATCTCAGTAATGCTGATATTCTCAGTAATGGCAATAATCTCAGTAATGGTGATAATTTCGGTAATGTCGATAATCTCAGAAATGGTGATATTCTCGGTTATGGTGATAATCTCGGTAATGGCGATAATCTCAGTGATGGGTACATTCTCAGTAATGGTGACTTTCTCAGTAATGATGATATTCTCAGTAATGGTGATAATCTCAGTAATGCTGATAATCTCAGTAATGGTGAAAATCTCAGCAATGGCAATATTTTCAATAATGGTGATATTCTCGGTAATGGCGATAATCACAGTAATGGCGATAGTCTCAGTAATGGCGACATTCTCAGTAATTGTTATAATCTATTTAATGGTGATATTCTCAGTAATGGTGATAATCTCTGTAATGCCGATAATCTCAGTAATGGTGATATTCTCAGTAATGGTTATAATCTCAGTAATGGTGATATACTCAGTAATGGCGATAATCTCAGTAATGGCAACATTCTGAGTAATGGCGATAAGCTCAGTAATGGTGATAATCTCAATAATGGCGATATTCTCTGTAATGGTGATTATCTCAGCAATGGCAATATTCTCTGTAATGGTTTTAATCTCGGTAATGGTGATAATCTCAGTAATGGCGATATTCTCATTAATGGCGTCAATCTCACTAATGGTGATATTCTCAGTAATGGTGATAATCTCAGTAATGGTGATAATCTCAGTAATGGTGATAATCTCAGTATTCGCAATAATCTCAGTAATGGTGCTATTCTCAGTAATGGTGATAACCAAAATAATGGCGATATTCTCATTAATGGCGACATTCTCAGTAATCGTTCTAAACTCAGTAATGGTGATATTCTCGGTAATGGTGATAATCTCAGTAATGGTGATAATCTCAGTAATGGTGATATTCTTAGTAATGGCAATAATCTCAGTAATGGTGATAATCTCGGTAATTGCGATAATCTCAGTAATGGTGATATTCTCGTTAATGTTGATAATCTCGGTAATGGCGATAATCTCAGTAATGGGGATATTCTCAGTAATGGCGACATTCTCAGTAATGGTGATATTCTCAGTAATGGTGATAATCTCAGTAATGGTGATATTCACAGTAGTAGCAATAATCACAGAAATGGCAATAATCTCAGTAATGCTGATAATCTCGGTAATGGTGATAATCTCAACAATGGCAATATTTTCAGTAATGGTGATCTACTCGGTATTGGCGATAATCCCTGTAATGGCGATATTCTCAGTAATGGCGACATTCTCAGTAATGGTGGTAATTTCAGAAATGGTGATATTCTCAGGAATGCTGATAATCTCAGCAATGGCGATATTCTCGGCATTGGTGATAATCTCAGTAATGGTGATAATCTCAGTAATGGTGATATTCTCAGTAATGGTGATAATCTCAGTAATGGCGATAATCGCTGTAATGGCTTTATTCTCAATAATGGTGATAATCTCAGTAATGGGAAAAATCTCAGCAATGGTGATAATCTCAGTAATGGCATTAATCTCAGTAATGGCGACAATCTCATAAATGGTAATAATCTCAGTAATGGTGATAATCTCAGCAATGGCGATAATATCAGTGATGGCAATAATCTCATTAATGGTGATAATCTCAGTAATGGCGATATTCTCAGTAATGGCAATATTCTCAGTAATGGTGATAGTCTCAGTAATGGTGATATTCTCGGTAATAGTGACATTCTCGGTAACGGTGATAATCTCAGTAATGGCGATATTCTCAGTAATGGCAATATTCTCAGTAATGGTGATAATCTCAGTAATGGTGATATTCTGGGAAATGTTGATAATCTCCGTAATGGCGATATACTCGGTTATGGTGATTATCTCAGTACTGTGATAATCTCAGTAATGGTGATATTCTCGGTAATGGTGATAATCTCAGTAATGGTGATAATCTCAGTAATGGTGACATTCTAAGTAATTGTAATAATCTCTGTAATGGCGATATTGTCCGTAATGTTGATAATCTCAGTAATGGTGATATTCTCGGTAATAGTGATACGCTCAGTAATGGTGATAATCTCAGTAATGGTGATAATCTCAGTAATGGTGATAACCTCAGTCATGGTGATATTCTCATTAATGGTGATAATCTCAGTAATGGTGATAATCTCAGTAATGGTGATAACCTCAGTCATGGTGATAATCTCAGTAATGGTGATAATCTCAGTAATGGTGATAACCTCAGTCATGGTGATATTCTCATTAATGGTGATAATCTCAGTAATTTTGAGATTCTCGGTAATAATGATTTTCTCGGTAATGGCAATAATCTCAGTAATGGTGATAATCTAAGTAATGGTGATAATGTCAGCAATGGCAATAATTTCAGTAATGTTGATATTGTCGGTAATGGCGATAATCTCAGTAATGGAGATCTTCTCAGTAATGGCGACATTCTCAGTAATGTTGATAATCTCAGCAATGCTGATATTCTCAGTAATGGTGATGATCTCAGTAATGGCAATAATCTCAGTAATGGCAATAATCTCGGTAATGGCGATAATCTCAGTAATGGTGATAATCTCAGTAATGGTGATAATCTCTGTAATGGCGATAATCACAGTAATGGTGATATTCTCGGTAATGGCAATAATCTCAGTAATGGTGATAATATCAGTAATGGTTATAATCTCAGGAATGGCAATAATTTCAGTAATGGTGATAATCCCAGTATTGGAGATATTCTCAGTAATGGCGATATTCTCATTAATGGTGATGATCTCAGTAATGGTGATATCCTCAGTAATGGTGATAATCTCAGTAATGGCGATAATCTCAGTAATGGTGATATTCTCAGTAATGGTGATAATCTCAGTAATGGTATCTCAGTAATGGTGTTAATCTCCGTAATGGCGATAATCTCAGTAATGGTGATATTCTCAATAATGGCAATAATCTCAGTAATGGTGATAATCTCGGTAATGGCGATAATCTCAGTAGTGGTGATATTCTTGGTAATGGTGATAATCTCGGTAATGGCGATAATCTCAGTGATGGGTATATTCTCAGTAATGGCGAGTTTCTCAGTAATGGTGATATTCTCAGGAATGGTGATAATCTCAGTAATGGTGATATTCTCAGTATTGGTGATAATCTCAGTAATGGCAATAATCTCAGTAATGCTGATAATCTCAGTAATGGTGATAATCTCAGCAATGGCAATATTTTCAATCATGGTGATATTCTCGGTAATGGCGATAATCACAGTAATGGCGATAGTCTCAGTAATGGCACCATTCTCAGTAATTGTTATAATCTCTGTAATGGTGATATTCTTAGTAATGGTGATAATCTCAGTAATGCCGATAATCTCAGTAATGGTGATATGCTCAGTATTGGTTGTAATCTCAGTAATGGTGATAATCTCAGTAATGTGATATTGTCGGTAAAGTGGATAATATCAGTCATGGCGACATTCTCAGTAATGGCGACATTCTCAGCCATGGTGATAGTAATGGTGATAATCTCAGTAATGCTGATATTCTCAGTAATGGCAATAATCTCAGTAATGGTGATAATTTCGGTAATGTCGATAATCTCAGAAATGGTGATATTCTCGGTTATGGTGATAATCTCGGTAATGGCGATAATCTCAGTGATGTGTACATTCTTAATAATGGCGACTTTCTCAGTAATGATGATATTCTCAGTAATGGTGATAATCTCAGTAATGCTGATATTCTCAGTAGTGGTGATAATCTCAGTAATGGCAATAATCTCAGTAAAGCTGATAATCTCAGTAATGGTGATAATCTAAGCAATGGCAATATTTTCAATCATGGTGATATTCTCGGTAATGGCGATAATCACAGTAATGGCGATAGTATCAGTAATGGCGACATTCTCAGTAATTGTTATAATCTATTTAATGGTGATATTCTCAGTAATGGTGATAATCTCTGTAATGCCGATAATCTCAGTAATGGTGATATTCTCAGTAATGGTTATAATCTCAGTAATGGTGATATACTCAGTAATGGCGATAAGCTCAGTAATGGTGATAATCTCAATAATGGCGATATTCTCTGTAATGGTGATAATCTCAGTAATGGCGATATTCTCATTAATGGCGACAATCTCACTAATGGTGATATTCTCAGTAATGGTGATATTCTCAGTAATGGTGTTAATCTCAGTAATGGTGATAATCTCAGTATTCGCAATAATCTCAGTAATGGTGATATTCTCGGTACTGGTGATAATCACAATAATGGCGATATTTTCATAAATGGCAACATTCTCAGTAATGGTGATATACTCAGTAATGGTGATATTCTCGGTAATGGTGATAATCTCAGTAATGGTGATAATCTCAGTAATGGTGATATTCTCAGTCATGGCAATAATCTCAGTAATGTTGATAATCTCGGTAATGGCGATAATCTCAGTAATGGTGATATTCTCAGTAATGGTGATAATCTCGGTAATGGCGATAATCTCAGTAATGGGGATATTCTCAGTAATGGCGATATTCTCAGTAATGGTGATATTCTCAGTAATGGTGATAATCTCAGTAATGGTGATATTCTCATTAGTGGTGATAATCACAGAAATGGCAATAATCTCAGTAATGCTGATAATCTCAGTAATGGTGATAATCTCAGCAATGGCAATATTTTCATTAATGGTGATATACTCGGTATTGGCGATAATCCCAGTAATGGCGATATTCTCAGTAATGGCGACATTCTCAGTAATGGTGGTAATTTCAGAAATGGTGATATTCTCAGAAATGCTTATAATCTCAGTAATGGCGATAATCTCAGTAATGGTGATATTCTCAGTAATGGTGATATTCTCAGTAATGGTGTTAATCTCAGTAATGGTGATAATCTCAGTAATGGTGACATTCTAAGTAATTGTAATAATCTCTGTAATGGCGATATTGTCCGTAATGTTGATAATCTCAGTAATGGTGATATTCTCGGTAATAGTGATACGCTCAGTAATGGTGATAATCTCAGTAATGGTGATAATCTCAGTAATGGTGATAACCTCAGTCATGGTGATATTCTCATTAATGGTGATAATCTCAGTAATTTTGAGATTCTCGGTAATAATGATTTTCTCGGTAATGGCAATAATCTCAGTAATGGTGATAATCTAAGTAATGGTGATAATGTCAGCAATGGCAATAATTTCAGTAATGTTGATATTGTCGGTAATGGCGATAATCTCAGTAATGGAGATCTTCTCAGTAATGGCGACATTCTCAGTAATGCTGATAATCTCAGCAATGCTGATATTCTCAGTAATGGTGATGATCTCAGTAATGGCAATAATCTCAGTAATGGCAATAATCTCGGTAATGGCGATAATCTCAGTAATGGTGATAATCTCAGTAATGGTGATAATCTCTGTAATGGCGATAATCACAGTAATGGTGATATTCTCGGTAATGGCAATAATCTCAGTAATGGTGATAATATCAGTAATGGTTATAATCTCAGGAATGGCAATAATTTCAGTAATGGTGATAATCCCAGTATTGGAGATATTCTCAGTAATGGCGATATTCTCATTAATGGTGATGATCTCAGTGATGGTGATATCCTCAGTAATGGTGATAATCTCAGTAATGGCGATAATCTCAGTAATGGTGATATTCTCAGTAATGGTGATAATCTCAGTAATGGTATCTCAGTAATGGTGTTAATCTCCGTAATGGCGATAATCTCAGTAATGGTGATATTCTCAATAATGGCAATAATCTCAGTAATGGTGATAATCTCGGTAATGGCGATAATCTCAGTAGTGGTGATATTCTTGGTAATGGTGATAATCTCGGTAATGGCGATAATCTCAGTGATGGGTATATTCTCAGTAATGGCGACTTTCTCAGTAATGGTGATATTCTCAGGAATGGTGATAATCTCAGTAATGGTGATATTCTCAGTATTGGTGATAATCTCAGTAATGGCAATAATCTCAGTAATGCTGATAATCTCAGTAATGGTGATAATCTCAGCAATGGCAATATTTTCAATCATGGTGATATTCTCGGTAATGGCGATAATCACAGTAATGGCGATAGTCTCAGTAATGGCACCATTCTCAGTAATTGTTATAATCTCTGTAATGGTGATATTCTTAGTAATGGTGATAATCTCAGTAATGCCGATAATCTCAGTAATGGTGATATGCTCAGTATTGGTTGTAATCTCAGTAATGGTGATAATCTCAGTAATGTGATATTGTCGGTAAAGTGGATAATATCAGTCATGGCGACATTCTCAGTAATGGCGACATTCTCAGCAATGGTGATAGTAATGGTGATAATCTCAGTAATGCTGATATTCTCAGTAATGGCAATAATCTCAGTAATGGTGATAATTTCGGTAATGTCGATAATCTCAGAAATGGTGATATTCTCGGTTATGGTGATAATCTCGGTAATGGCGATAATCTCAGTGATGTGTACATTCTTAATAATGGCGACTTTCTCAGTAATGATGATATTCTCAGTAATGGTGATAATCTCAGTAATGCTGATATTCTCAGTAGTGGTGATAATCTCAGTAATGGCAATAATCTCAGTAAAGCTGATAATCTCAGTAATGGTGATAATCTAAGCAATGGCAATATTTTCAATCATGGTGATATTCTCGGTAATGGCGATAATCACCTTAATGGCGATAGTATCAGTAATGGCGACATTCTCAGTAATTGTTATAATCTATTTAATGGTGATATTCTCAGTAATGGTGATAATCTCTGTAATGCTGATAATCTCAGTAATGGTGATATTCTCAGTAATGGTTATAATCTCAGTAATGGTGATATACTCAGTAATGGCGATAAGCTCAGTAATGGTGATAATCTCAATAATGGCGATATTCTCTGTAATGGTGATAATCTCAGTAATGGCGATATTCTCATTAATGGCGACAATCTCACTAATGGTGATATTCTCAGTAATGGTGATATTCTCAGTAATGGTGTTAATCTCAGTAATGGTGATAATCTCAGTATTCGCAATAATCTCAGTAATGGTGATATTCTCGGTAATGTTGATAACCATAATAATGGCGATATTCTCATTAATGGCGACATTCTCAGTAATCGTTCTAAACTCAGTAATGGTGATATTCTCGGTAATGGTGATAATCTCAGTAATGGTGATAATCTCAGTAATGGTGATATTCTTAGTAATGGCAATAATCTCAGTAATGTTGATAATCTCGGTAATTGCGATAATCTCAGTAATGGTGATATTCTCGTTAATGGTGATAATCTCGGTAATGGCGATAATCTCAGTAATGGGGATATTCTCAGTAATGGCACCATTCTCAGTAATGGTGATATTCTCAGTAATGGTGATAATCTCAGTAATGGTGATATTCGCAGTAGTGGCAATAATCACAGAAATGGCAATAATCTCAGTAATGCTGATAATCTCAGTAATGGTGATAATCTCAGCAATGGCAATATTTTCATTAATGGTGATATACTCGGTATTGGCGATAATCCCAGTAATGGCGATATTCTCAGTAATGGCGACATTCTCAGTAATGGTGGTAATTTCAGAAATGGTGATATTCTCAGAAATGCTTATAATCTCAGTAATGGCGATAATCTCAGTAATGGTGATATTCTCAGTAATGGTGATATTCTCAGTAATGGTGTTAATCTCAGTAATGGTGATAATCTCAGTATTCGCAATAATCTCAGTAATGGTGATATTCTCGGTAATGTTGATAACCATAATAATGGCGATATTCTCATTAATGGCGACATTCTCAGTAATCGTTCTAAACTCAGTAATGGTGATATTCTCGGTAATGGTGATAATCTCAGTAATGGTGATAATCTCAGTAATGGTGATATTCTTAGTAATGGCAATAATCTCAGTAATGTTGATAATCTCGGTAATTGCGATAATCTCAGTAATGGTGATATTCTCGTTAATGGTGATAATCTCGGTAATGGCGATAATCTCAGTAATGGGGATATTCTCAGTAATGGCACCATTCTCAGTAATGGTGATATTCTCAGTAATGGTGATAATCTCAGTAATGGTGATATTCGCAGTAGTGGCAATAATCACAGAAATGGCAATAATCTCAGTAATGCTGATAATCTCAGTAATGGTGATAATCTCAGCAATGGCAATATTTTCATTAATGGTGATATACTTGGTATTGGCGATAATCCCAGTAATGGCGATATTCTCAGTAATGGCGACATTCTCAGTAATGGTGGTAATTTCAGAAATGGTGATATTCTCAGAAATGCTTATAATCTCAGTAATGGCGATAATCTCAGTAATGGTGATATTCTCAGTAATGGTGATATTCTCAGTAATGGTGTTAATCTCAGTAATGGTGATAATCTCAGTATTCGCAATAATCTCAGTAATGGTGATATTCTCGGTAATGTTGATAACCATAATAATGGCGATATTCTCATTAATGGCGACATTCTCAGTAATCGTTCTAAACTCAGTAATGGTGATATTCTCGGTAATGGTGATAATCTCAGTAATGGTGATAATCTCAGTAATGGTGATATTCTTAGTAATGGCAATAATCTCAGTAATGTTGATAATCTCGGTAATTGCGATAATCTCAGTAATGGTGATATTCTCGTTAATGGTGATAATCTCGGTAATGGCGATAATCTCAGTAATGGGGATATTCTCAGTAATGGCACCATTCTCAGTAATGGTGATATTCTCAGTAATGGTGATAATCTCAGTAATGGTGATATTCGCAGTAGTGGCAATAATCACAGAAATGGCAATAATCTCAGTAATGCTGATAATCTCAGTAATGGTGATAATCTCAGCAATGGCAATATTTTCATTAATGGTGATATACTCGGTATTGGCGATAATCCCAGTAATGGCGATATTCTCAGTAATGGCGACATTCTCAGTAATGGTGGTAATTTCAGAAATGGTGATATTCTCAGAAATGCTTATAATCTCAGTAATGGCGATAATCTCAGTAATGGTGATATTCTCAGTAATGGTCATAATCTCAGTAATGGTGTTAATCTCAGTAATGGTGATAATCTCAGTAATGGTGACATTCTAAGTAATTGTAATAATCTCTGTAATGGCGATATTGTCCGTAATGTTGATAATCTCAGTAATGGTGATATTCTCGGTAATAGTGATACGCTCAGTAATGGTGATAATCTCAGTAATGGTGATAATCTCAGTAATGGTGATAACCTCAGTCATGGTGATATTCTCATTAATGGTGATAATCTCAGTAATTTTGAGATTCTCGGTAATAATGATTTTCTCGGTAATGGCAATAATCTCAGTAATGGTGATAATCTAAGTAATGGTGATAATGTCAGCAATGGCAATAATTTCAGTAATGTTGATATTGTCGGTAATGGCGATAATCTCAGTAATGGAGATCTTCTCAGTAATGGCGACATTCTCAGTAATGTTGATAATCTCAGCAATGCTGATATTCTCAGTAATGGTGATGATCTCAGTAATGGCAATAATCTCAGTAATGGCAATAATCTCGGTAATGGCGATAATCTCAGTAATGGTGATAATCTCAGTAATGGTGATAATCTCTGTAATGGCGATAATCACAGTAATGGTGATATTCTCGGTAATGGCAATAATCTCAGTCATGGTGATAATATCAGTAATGGTTATAATCTCAGGAATGGCAGTAATTTCAGTAATGGTGATAATCCCAGTATTGGAGATATTCTCAGTAATGGCGACATTCTCATTAATGGTGATAATCTCGGTAATGGTGATATCCTCAGTATTGGTGATAATCTCAGTAATGGCGATAATCTCAGTAATGGTGATATTCTCGGTAATGGTGATAATCTCAGTAATGGTATCTCATTAATGGTGTTAATCTCAGTAATGGCGATAATCTCAGTAATGGTGATATTCTCAATAATGGCAATAATCTCAGTAATGGTGATAATCTCGGTAATGGCGATAATCTCAGTAGTGGTGATATTCTTGGTAATGGTGATAATCTCGGTAATGGCGATAATCTCAGTGATGGGTATATTCTCAGTAATGGCGACTTTCTCAGTAATGGTGATATTCTCAGGAATGGTGATAATCTCAGTAATGGTGATATTCTCAGTATTGGTGATAATCTCAGTAATGGCAATAATCTCAGTAATGCTGATAATCTCAGTAATGGTGATAATCTCAGCAATGGCAATATTTTCAATCATGGTGATATTCTCGGTAATGGCGATAATCACAGTAATGGCGATAGTCTCAGTAATGGCACCATTCTCAGTAATTGTTATAATCTCTGTAATGGTGATATTCTTAGTAATGGTGATAATCTCAGTAATGCCGATAATCTCAGTAATGGTGATATGCTCAGTATTGGTTGTAATCTCAGTAATGGTGATAATCTCAGTAATGTGATATTGTCGGTAAAGTGGATAATATCAGTCATGGCGACATTCTCAGTAATGGCGACATTCTCAGCAATGGTGATAGTAATGGTGATAATCTCAGTAATGCTGATATTCTCAGTAATGGCAATAATCTCAGTAATGGTGATAATTTCGGTAATGTCGATAATCTCAGAAATGGTGATATTCTCGGTTATGGTGATAATCTCGGTAATGGCGATAATCTCAGTGATGTGTACATTCTTAATAATGGCGACTTTCTCAGTAATGATGATATTCTCAGTAATGGTGATAATCTCAGTAATGCTGATATTCTCAGTAGTGGTGATAATCTCAGTAATGGCAATAATCTCAGTAAAGCTGATAATCTCAGTAATGGTGATAATCTAAGCAATGGCAATATTTTCAATCATGGTGATATTCTCGGTAATGGCGATAATCACCTTAATGGCGATAGTATCAGTAATGGCGACATTCTCAGTAATTGTTATAATCTATTTAATGGTGATATTCTCAGTAATGGTGATAATCTCTGTAATGCCGATAATCTCAGTAATGGTGATATTCTCAGTAATGGTTATAAACTCAGTAATGGTGATATACTCAGTAATGGCGATAAGCTCAGTAATGGTGATAATCTCAATAATGGCGATATTCTCTGTAATGGTGATAATCTCAGTAATGGCGATATTCTCATTAATGGCGACAATCTCACTAATGGTGATATTCTCAGTAATGGTGATATTCTCAGTAATGGTGTTAATCTCAGTAATGGTGATAATCTCAGTATTCGCAATAATCTCAGTAATGGTGATATTCTCGGTAATGTTGATAACCATAATAATGGCGATATTCTCATTAATGGCGACATTCTCAGTAATCGTTCTAAACTCAGTAATGGTGATATTCTCGGTAATGGTGATAATCTCAGTAATGGTGATAATCTCAGTAATGGTGATATTCTTAGTAATGGCAATAATCTCAGTAATGTTGATAATCTCGGTAATTGCGATAATCTCAGTAATGGTGATATTCTCGTTAATGGTGATAATCTCGGTAATGGCGATAATCTCAGTAATGGGGATATTCTCAGTAATGGCACCATTCTCAGTAATGGTGATATTCTCAGTAATGGTGATAATCTCAGTAATGGTGATATTCGCAGTAGTGGCAATAATCACAGAAATGGCAATAATCTCAGTAATGCTGATAATCTCAGTAATGGTGATAATCTCAGCAATGGCAATATTTTCATTAATGGTGATATACTCGGTATTGGCGATAATCCCAGTAATGGCGATATTCTCAGTAATGGCGACATTCTCAGTAATGGTGGTAATTTCAGAAATGGTGATATTCTCAGAAATGCTTATAATCTCAGTAATGGCGATAATCTCAGTAATGGTGATATTCTCAGTAATGGTGATATTCTCAGTAATGGTGTTAATCTCAGTAATGGTGATAATCTCAGTATTCGCAATAATCTCAGTAATGGTGATATTCTCGGTAATGTTGATAACCATAATAATGGCGATATTCTCATTAATGGCGACATTCTCAGTAATCGTTCTAAACTCAGTAATGGTGATATTCTCGGTAATGGTGATAATCTCAGTAATGGTGATAATCTCAGTAATGGTGATATTCTTAGTAATGGCAATAATCTCAGTAATGTTGATAATCTCGGTAATTGCGATAATCTCAGTAATGGTGATATTCTCGTTAATGGTGATAATCTCGGTAATGGCGATAATCTCAGTAATGGGGATATTCTCAGTAATGGCACCATTCTCAGTAATGGTGATATTCTCAGTAATGGTGATAATCTCAGTAATGGTGATATTCGCAGTAGTGGCAATAATCACAGAAATGGCAATAATCTCAGTAATGCTGATAATCTCAGTAATGGTGATAATCTCAGCAATGGCAATATTTTCATTAAGGGTGATATACTCGGTATTGGCGATAATCCCAGTAATGGCGATATTCTCAGTAATGGCGACATTCTCAGTAATGGTGGTAATTTCAGAAATGGTGATATTCTCAGAAATGCTTATAATCTCAGTAATGGCGATAATCTCAGTAATGGTGATATTCTCAGTAATGGTGATATTCTCAGTAATGGTGTTAATCTCAGTAATGGTGATAATCTCAGTATTCGCAATAATCTCAGTAATGGTGATATTCTCGGTACTGGTGATAATCACAATAATGGCGATATTCTCATTAATGGCGACATTCTCAGTAATGGTGATATACTCAGTAATGGTGATATTCTCGGTAATGGTGATAATCTCAGTAATGGTGATAATCTCAGTAATAGTGATATTCTCAAAATTGGCAATAATCTCAGTAATGGTGATAATCTCGGTAATGGCGATAATCTCAGTAATGGGGATATTCTCAGTAATGGCGACATTCTCAGTAATGGTGATATTCTCAGTAATGGTGATAATCTCAGTAATGGTGATATTCTCATTAGTGGCAATAATCTCAGTAATGGCAATAATCTCAGTAATGCTGATAATCTCAGTAATGGTGATAATCTCAGCAATGGCAATATTTTCAGTAATGGTGATATTCTCGGTAATGGCGATAATCCCAGTAATGGCGATATTCTCAGTAATGGCGACATTCTCAGTAATTGTTATAATCTCAGCAATGGTGATATTCTCAGAAATGCTTATAATCTCAGTAATGGCGATAATCTCAGTAATGGTGATATTCTCAGTAATGGTGATATTCTCAGTAATGGTGATAATCTCAGTCATGGTGATAATCTCAGTATTCGCAATAATCTCAGTAATGGTGATATTCTCGGTAATGGTGATAATCACAATAATGGCGATATTCTCATTAATGGCGACATTCTCAGTAATCGTTCTAAACTCAGTAATGGTGATATTCTCGGTAATGGTGATAATCTCAGTAATGGTGATAATCTCAGTAATGGTGATATTCTTAGTAATGGCAATAATCTCAGTAATGTTGATAATCTCGGTAATTGCGATAATCTCAGTAATGGTGATATTCTCGTTAATGGTGATAATCTCGGTAATGGCGATAATCTCAGTAATGGGGATATTCTCAGTAATGGCACCATTCTCAGTAATGGTGATATTCTCAGTAATGGTGATAATCTCAGTAATGGTGATATTCGCAGTAGTGGCAATAATCACAGAAATGGCAATAATCTCAGTAATGCTGATAATCTCAGTAATGGTGATAATCTCAGCAATGGCAATATTTTCATTAATGGTGATATACTTGGTATTGGCGATAATCCCAGTAATGGCGATATTCTCAGTAATGGCGACATTCTCAGTAATGGTGGTAATTTCAGAAATGGTGATATTCTCAGAAATGCTTATAATCTCAGTAATGGCGATAATCTCAGTAATGGTGATATTCTCAGTAATGGTCATAATCTCAGTAATGGTGATAATCTCAGTAATGGTGATATTCTCAGTATTCGCAATAATCTCAGTAATGGTGCTATTCTCAGTAATGGTGATAACCAAAATAATGGCGATATTCTCATTAATGGCGACATTCTCAGTAATCGTTCTAAACTCAGTAATGGTGATATTCTCGGTAATGGTGATAATCTCAGTAATGGTGATAATCTCAGTAATGGTGATATTCTTAGTAATGGCAATAATCTCAGTAATGGTGATAATCTCGGTAATTGGGATAATCTCAGTAATGGTGATATTCTCGTTAATGTTGATAATCTCGGTATTGGCGATAATCTCAGTAATGGGGATATTCTCAGTAATGGCGACATTCTCAGTAATGGTGATATTCTCAGTAATGGTGATAATCTCAGTAATGGTGATATTCGCAGTAGTAGCAATAATCACAGAAATGGCAATAATCTCAGTAATGCTGATAATCTCGGTAATGGTGATAATCTCAGCAATGGCAATATTTTCAGTAATGGTGATATACTCGGTATTGGCGATAATCCCTGTAATGGCGATATTCTCAGTAATGGCGACATTCTCAGTAATGGTGGTAATTTCAGAAATGGTGATATTCTCAGGAATGCTGATAATCTCAGCAATGGCGATATTCTCGGCATTGGTGATAATCTCAGTAATGGTGATAATCTCAGTAATGGTGATATTCTCAGTAATGGTGATAATCTCAGTAATGGCGATAATCGCTGTAATGGCTTTATTCTCAATAATGGTGATAATCTCAGTAATGGGAAAAATCTCAGCAATGGTGATAATCTCAGTAATGGCGATAATCTCAGTAATGGTGTTAATCTCCGTAATGGCAATATTCTCAGTAATGGCAATAATCTCAGTCATCGTGATAATCTCTGTAATGGTGATAATCTCAGTATCGGCGATAATCTCAGTAATGGCATTAATCTCAGTAATGGCGACAATCTCATAAATGGTAATAATCTCAGTAATGGTGATAATCTCAGCAATGGCGATAATATCAGTGATGGCAATAATCTCATTAATGGTGATAATCTCAATAATGGCGATATTCTCAGTAATGGCAATATTCTCAGTAATGGTGATAATCTCAGTAATGGTGATATTCTCGGTAATAGTGACATTCTCGGTAACGGTGATAATCTCATTAATGGCGATATACTCAGTAATGGTGATAATCTCAGTAATGGTGATATTCTGGGAAATGTTGATAATCTCCGTAATGGCGATATACTCGGTTATGGTGATTATCTCAGTACTGTGATAATCTCAGTAATGGTGATATTCTCGATAATGGTGATAATCTCAGTAATGGTGACATTCTAAGTAATTGTAATAATCTCTGTAATGGTGATATTGTCCGTAATGTTGATAATCTCAGTAATGGTGATATTGTCGGTAATAGTGATACGCTCAGTAATGGTGATAATCTCAGTAATGGTGATAATCTCAGTAATTTTGAGATTCTCGGTAATAGTGATTTTTTCGGTAATGGCAATAATCTCAGTAATGGTGATAATCTAAGTAATGGTGATAATCTCAGCAATGGCAATAATTTCAGTAATGTTGATATTGTCGGTAATGGCGATAATCTCAGTAATGGAGATATTCTCAGTAATGGCGACATTCTCAGTAATGCTGATAATCTCAGCAATGCTGATATTCTCAGTAATGGTGATGATCTCAGTAATGGCAATAATCTCTGTAATGGCGATAATCTCAGTAATGGTGATAATCTCAGTAATGGTGATAATCTCTGTAATGGCGATAATCACAGTAATGGTGATATTCTCGGTAATGGCAATAATCTCAGTAATGGTGATAATATCAGTAATGGTTATAATCTCAGGAATGGCAATAATTTCAGTAATGGTGATAATCCCAGTATTGGAGATATTCTCAGTAATGGCGATATTCTCATTAATGGTGATGATCTCAGTAATGGTGATATCCTCAGTAATGGTGATAATCTCAGTAATGGCGATAATCTCAGTAATGGTGATATTCTCAGTAATGGTGATAATCTCAGTAATGGTATCTCAGTAATGGTGTTAATCTCCGTAATGGCGATAATCTCAGTAATGGTGATATTCTCAATAATGGCAATAATCTCAGTAATGGTGATAATCTCGGTAATGGCGATAATCTCAGTAGTGGTGATATTCTTGGTAATGGTGATAATCTCGGTAATGGCGATAATCTCAGTGATGGGTATATTCTCAGTAATGGCGACTTTCTCAGTAATGGTGATATTCTCAGGAATGGTGATAATCTCAGTAATGGTGATATTCTCAGTATTGGTGATAATCTCAGTATTGGCAATAATCTCAGTAATGCTGATAATCTCAGTAATGGTGATAATCTCAGCAATGGCAATATTTTCAATCATGGTGATATTCTCGGTAATGGCGATAATCACAGTAATGGCGATAGTCTCAGTAATGGCACCATTCTCAGTAATTGTTATAATCTCTGTAATGGTGATATTCTTAGTAATGGTGATAATCTCAGTAATGCCGATAATCTCAGTAATGGTGATATGCTCAGTATTGGTTATAATCTCAGTAATGGTGATAATCTCAGTAATGTGATATTGTCGGTAAAGTGGATAATATCAATCATGGCGACATTCTCAGTAATGGCGACATTCTCAGCAATGGTGATAGTAATGGTGATAATCTCAGTAATGCTGATATTCTCAGTAATGGCAATAATCTCAGTAATGGTGATAATTTCGGTAATGTCGATAATCTCAGAAATGGTGATATTCTCGGTTATGGTGATAATCTCGGTAATGGCGATAATCTCAGTGATGTGTACATTCTTAATAATGGCGACTTTCTCAGTAATGATGATATTCTCAGTAATGGTGATAATCTCAGTAATGCTTATATTCTCAGTAGTGGTGATAATCTCAGTAATGGCAATAATCTCAGTAAAGCTGATAATCTCAGTAATGGTGATAATCTAAGCAATGGCAATATTTTCAATAATGGTGATATTCTTGGTAATGGCGATAATCACAGTAATGGCGATAGTCTCAGTAGTGGTGACATTCTCAGTAATTGTTATAATCTATTTAATGGTGATATTCTCAGTAATGGTGATAATCTCTGTAATGCCGATAATCTCAGTAATGGTGATATTCTCAGTAATGGTTATAATCTCAGTAATGGTGATATACTCAGTAATGGCGATAATCTCAGTAATGGCAACATTCTCAGTAATGGCGATAAGCTCAGTAATGGTGATAATCTCAATAATGGCGATATTCTCTGTAATGGTGATAATGTCAGCAATGGCGATATTCTCTGTAATGGTTTTAATCTCGGTAATGGTGATAATCTCAGTAATGGCGATATTCTCATTAATGGCGACAATCTCACTAATGGTGATATTCTCAGTAATGGTGATATTCTCAGTAATGGTGTTAATCTCAGTAATGGTGATAATCTCAGTATTCGCAATAATCTCAGTAATGGTGATATTCTCGGTAATGTTGATAACCATAATAATGGCGATATTCTCAATAATGGCGACATTCTCAGTAATCGTTCTAAACTCAGTAATGGTGATATTCTCGGTAATGGTGATAATCTCAGTAATGGTGATAATCTCAGTAATGGTGATATTCTTAGTAATGGCAATAATCTCAGTAATGTTGATAATCTCGGTAATTGCGATAATCTCAGTAATGGTGATATTCTCGTTAATGGTGATAATCTCGGTAATGGCGATAATCTCAGTAATGGGGATATTCTCAGTAATGGCACCATTCTCAGTAATGGTGATATTCTCAGTAATGGTGATAATCTCAGTAATGGTGATATTCGCAGTAGTGGCAATAATCACAGAAATGGCAATAATCTCAGTAATGCTGATAATCTCAGTAATGGTGACAATCTCAGCAATGGCAATATTTTCATTAATGGTGATATACTCGGTATTGGCGATAATCCCAGTAATGGCGATATTCTCAGTAATGGCGACATTCTCAGTAATGGTGGTAATTTCAGAAATGGTGATATTCTCAGAAATGCTGATAATCTCAGTAATGGCGATAATCTCAGTAATGGTGATATTCTCAGTAATGGTGATAATCTCAGTAATGGTGATAATCTCAGTAATGGTGATATTCTCAGTAATGGTGATAATCTCAGTAATGGCGATAATCTCAGTAATGGATTTATTCTCAATAATGGTGATAATCTCAGGAATGGGAAAAATCTCAGCAATGTTGATAATCTCAATAATGGTGATAATCTCAGTAATGGTGTTAATCTCCGTAATGGCAATAATCTGAGTAATGGCAATAATCTCAGTAATCGTGATAATCTCTGTAATGGTGATAATCTCAGTAACGGCGATAATCTCAGTAATGGCATTAATCTCAGTAATGGCGACAATCCCATAAATGGTAATAATCTCAGTAATGGTGATAATCTCAGCAATGGCTGTAATATCAGTGATGGCAATAATCTCAGTAATGGTGATAATCTCAGTAATGGCGATATTCTCAGTAATGGCAATATTCTCAGTAATGGTGATAATCTCAGTAATGGTGATATTCTCGGTAATAGTGACATTCTCGGTAACGGTGATAATCTCATTAATGGCGATATACTCAGTAATGGTGATAATCTAAGTAATGGTGAAATTCTGGGAAATGCTGATAATCTCCGTAATGGCGATATATTCGGTAATGGTGATTATCCCAGTACTCTGATAATCTCAGTAATGGTGATATTCTCGGTAATGGTGATAATCTCAGAAATGGTGATAATCTCAGTAATGGTAACATTCTCAGTAATTGTAATAATCTCTGTAATGGCGATATTGTCTGTAATGGTGATAATCTCAGTAATGGTGATATTCTCGGTAATGGTGATAATCTCAGAAATGGTGATAATCTCAGTAATGGTAACATTCTCAGTAATTGTAATAATCTCTGTAATGGCGATATTGTCTGTAATGGTGATAATCTCAGTAATGGTGATATTCTTGGTAATAGTGATATGCTCAGTAATGGTGATAATCTCAGTAATGTCGATAATCTCAGTAATGGTGATAACCTCAGTCATGGTGATATTCTCATTAATGGTGATAATCTCAGTAATTTTGAGATTCTCGGTAATAGTGATTTTCTCGGTAATGGCAATAATCTCAGTAATGGTGATAATCTCAGTAATGGTGATAATCTCAGAAATGGCAATAATTTCAGTAATGCTGATATTGTCGGTAATGGCGATAATCTCAGTAATGGAGATATTCTCAGTAATGGTGACATTCTCGGTAACGGTGATAATCTCAGCAATGCTGATATTCTCAGTAATGGTGATGATCTCAGTACTGTGATAATCTCAGTAATGGCAATAATCTCTGTAATGGCGATAATCTCAGTAATGGCGATAATCACAGTAATGGTGATATTCTCGGTAATGGCAATAATCTCAGTAATGGTGATAATATCAGTAATGGTTATAATCTCAGGAATGGCAATAATTTCAGTAATGGTGATAATCCCAGTATTGGAGATATTCTCAGTAATGGCGACATTCTCATTAATGGTGATGATCTCAGAAATGGTGATATCCTCAGTAATGGTGATAATCTCAGTAATCGCGATAATCTCCATAATGGTGTTATTCTCAGTAATGGCGATCTTCTCAGTAATGGCGACATTCTCAGTAACAGAGACATTCTCACTAATGGTTATAATCTCAGTAATGGTGATAATCTCAGTAATGGCGATAATCTCTGTAATGGTATTATTCTCAGTAATGGCGATAATTTCAATCGTGGCGGTATTCCCAGTCATGCTGATATTCTCGGTAATGGTTATATTCTCGGTAATGGTGATAATCTCAGTAATGGCAATAATCACAGTAATGGCGATAATCTCAGTAATGGTGATAATCTCAGCAATGTTGATATTCTGTGTAAATGCGATAATCTCAGTGATGGTGATATTCTCAGTAATGGTGATAATCTCAGTAATGGCGATAATCTCAGTAATGGTGATATTCTTGGTAATGGTGATAATCTCAGTAATGGTATCTCAGTAATGGTGTTAATCTCAGTAATGGCGATAATCTCAGTAATGGGGATATTCTCAGTAATGGCGACATTATCAGTAATGGTGATATTCTCAGTAATGGTGATAATCTCAGTAATGGTGATATTCGCAGTAGTGGTGATAATCTCAGAAATGGCAATAATCTCAGTAATGCTGATAATCTCAGTAATGGTGATAATCTCAGCAATGGCAATATTTTCAGTAATGGTGATATTCTTAGTATTGGCGATAATCCCTGTAATGGCGATATTCTCAGTAATGGCGACATTCTCAGTAATGGTGATAATCTCAGTCATGGTGATATTCTCAGTAATGTTGATAATCTCAGTAATGGCGATATTTTCAGTATTGGTGATAATCTCAGCATTGGTGATATTGTCGGAAATGGTGATAATCTCAGTTATGGCGAAATTTCAGTAATGGCGACATTCTCCATAATGGTGATAGTAATGGTGATAATGTCAGTAATGCTGATATTCTCAGTAATGGTGATAATCTCAGTAACGGCGATATTCTCAGTAATGGCATTAATCTCAGTAATGGCGACAATCTCATAAATGGCGATAATCTCAGTAATGGTGATAATCTCAGCAATGGCGACAATCTCAGTGATGGCAATAATCTCAGTAATGGTGATAATCTCAGTAATGGCGATATTCTCAGTAATGGCAATATTCTCAGTAATGGTGATAATCTCAGTAATGGTGATATTCTCGGTAATAGTGATATTCTCGGTAATGGTGAAAATCTCATTAATGGCGACATACTCAGTAATGGTGATAATCTCAGTAATGGTGATATTCTGGGAAATGTTGATAATCTCCGTAATGGCGGTATCCTCGGTAATGGTGATTATCTCAGTAATGTGATATCTCAGTAATGGTGATATTCTCCGTAATGTTGATAATCTCAGAAATGGTGATAATCTCAGTAATGGTGACATTCTCAGTAATTGTAATAATCTCTTAATGGCGATATTGTCAGTAAAGGTGATAATCTCAGTAATGGTGATATTCTCGGTAATAGTGATATGCTCAGTAATGGTGATAATCTCAGTAATGGCGATAACCTCAGTAATGGCGATAACCTCAGTCATGGTGATATTCTCAGTAATGGTGATAATCTCAGTAATTTTGAGATTCTCGGTAATATTGATTTTCTCGGTAATGGCAATAATCTCAGTAATGGTGATAATCTCAGAAATGGCAATAATTTCAGTAATGGTGATAGTGTCGGTAATGGCGATAATCCCAGTAATGGAGATATTCTCAGTAATGGCGACATTCTCTGTAATGGTGATAATCTCAGTAATGGCAATATAGTCACTAATGTCAATAATCTCTGTAATGGCGAATTCTCAGTAATGGTGATATTCTCAGTAATGGTGATAATCTCAGTAATGGTTATATTCTCAGTAGTGGTGATAATCTCAGTAATGGCAATAATCTCAGTGATGGCGATAATCTCAGTAATGGTGATATTCTCGGTAACGGTGATATTCTCAGTAATGGTGATAATCTCAGTAATGGTGATATTCGCAGTAGTGGTGATAATCTCAGAAATGGCAATAATCTCAGTAATGCTGATAATCTCAGTAATGGTGATAATCTCAGCAATGGCAATATTTTCAGTAATGGTGATATTCTCAGTACTGGCGATAATCCCAGTAATGGTGATATTCTCAGTGTTGACGACATTCTCAGTAATGGTGATAATCTCAGTCATGGTGATATTCTCAGTAATGTTGATAATCTCAGTAATGGCGATATTTTCAGTATTGGTGATTTCCTCAGCAATGGTGATATTGTCGGAAATGGTGATAATCTCAGTTATGGCGAAATTTCAGTAATGGCGACATTCTCCATAATGGTGATAGTAATGGTGATAATGTCAGTAATGCTGATATTCTCAGTAATGGTGATAATCTCAGTAATGTCAATAATCTAAGTAATGGCTTTATTCTCAGTAATGGTGATAATCTCAGTAATGGGAAAAATCTCAGTAATGTTGATAATCTCAGTAATGGGGATAATCTCAGTAATGGTGACAATCTCATAAATGGCGATAATCTCAGTAATGGTGATAATCTCAGCAATGGCTATAATCTCAGTGATGGCAATAATCTCAGTAATGGTGATAATCTCAGTAATGGCGATATTCTCAGTAATGGCGATATTCTCAGTAATGGTGATAATCTCAGTAATGGTGATATTCTCGGTAATAGTGATATTCTCGGTAATGGTGAAAATCTCATTAATGGCGACATACTCAGTAATGGTGATAATCTCAGTAATGGTGATATTCTGGGAAATGTTGATAATCTCCGTAATGGCGTTATCCTCGGTAATGGTGATTATCTCAGTACTGTGATAATCTCAGTAATGGTGATATTCTCGGTAATGTTGATAATCTCAGAAATGGTGATAATCTCAGTAATGGTGACATTCTCAGTAATTGTAATAATCTCTTAATGGCGATATTGTCAGTAAAGGTGATAATCTCAGTAATGGTGATATTCTCAGTAATAGTGATATGCTCAGTAATGGTGATAATCTAAGTAATGGCGATAATCTCAGTAATTTTGAGATTCTCGGTAATATGGATTTTCTCCGTAATGGCAATAATCTCAGTAATGGTGATAATCTCAGAAATGGCAATAATTTCAGTAATGGTGATACTGTCGGTAATGGCGATAATCCCAGTAATGGAGATATTCTCAGTAATGGCGACATTCTCAGTAATGGTGATAATATCAGTAATGGCAATATACTCAGTAATGTCAATAATCTCTGTAATGGCGAATTCTCAGTAATGGTGATATTCTCAGTAATGGTGATAATCTCAGTAATGGTGATATTCTCAGTAGTGGTGATAATCTCAGTAATGGCAATAATCTCAGTAATGGCGATAATCTCAGTAATGGTGATAATCTCATAATGGCGATAATCTCAGTCATGCTGATATTCTCAGTAATGGTGATAATCTCAGTAATGTCGGTAATCACAGTAATGGTGATATTATCGGTAATGGCAATAATCTCAGTAATGGTGATAATATCAGTAATGATTATAATCTCAGGAATGGCAATAATTTCAGTAATGGTGATAATCCCAGTATTGGAGATATTCTCAGTAATGGCGACATTCTCATTAATGGTGATAATCTCAGTAATGGTGATATCCTCAGTAATGGTGATAATCTCAGTAATGGTGATAATCTCCATAATGGTGATATTCTCAGTAATGGTGATAATCTCAGTAATGGTGACATTCTCAGTAACGGAGACATTCTCACTAATGGTGATAATCTCAGTAATGGTGATATTCTCATTAATGGAAATAATCTCAGTAATGGCGTTATTCTCAGTAATGGCGATAATCTCAGTTGTGGCGGTATTCCCAGTCATGCCGATATTCTCGGTAATGGTTATATTCTCGGTAATGGTGATAATCAAAGTAATGGCAATAATCACAATAATGGCGATAATCTCAGTAATGGTGATAATTTCAGCAATGTTGATATCCTGTCTAAAGGCGATAATCTCAGTAATGGTGATATTCTCAGTAATGGTGATAATCTCAGTAATGGTGATAATCTCAGTAATGGTGATATTCTCGGTAATGGTGATAATCTCAGTAATGGTATCTCAGTAATGGTGTTAATCTCAGTAATGGCGATAATCTCAGTAATGGTGATATTCTCAGTAATGGCAACAATCTCAGTAATGGTGATATTCTCAGTAATAGCAATAATCTCAGTAATGGTGATAATCTCGGTAATGGCGATAATCTCAGTAACGGTGATATTCTTGGTTATGGTGATAATCTCGGTAATGGCGATAATCTCAGTGATGGGTGTATTCTCAGTAATGGCGACTTTCCCAGTAATGGTGATATTCTCAGTAATGGTGATAATCTCAGTAATAGTGATATTCTCAGTAATGCTGATAATCTCAGTAATGGTGATACTCTCAGCAATGGCAATATTTTCAATAATGGTGATATTCTCGGTAATGGCGATAATCACAGTAATGGCGATAGTCTCAGTAATGGCGACATTCTCAATAATTGTTATAATCTCTGTAATGGTGATATTCTCAGTAATGGTGATAATCTCAGTAATGCCGATAACCTCAGTAATGGTGATATTCTCAGTAATGGTTATAATCTCAGTAATGGTGATATACTCGGTAATGGCGATAATGTCAGTAATGGCAACATTCTCGTAATGGCGATAAGCTCAGTAATGGTGATAATCTCAATAATGGCGATATTCTCTGTAATGGTGATAATCTTAGCAATGGCGATATTCTCAGTATTGGTTTTAATCTCGGTAATGGTGATAATCTCAGTAATGGCGATATTCTCATTAATGGCGACAATCTCACTAATGGTGATATTCTCAGTAATGGTGATAATCTCAGTAATAGTGATATTCACAGTAATGGTGATAATCTCAGTAATGGTGATAATCTCAGTATTCACAATAATCTCAGTAATGGTGATATTCTCGGTAATGGTGACAATCATAATAATGGCGATATTCTCACTATGGCGACATTCTCAGTAATGGTGATAAACTCAGTAATGGTGATATTCTCGGTAATGGTGATAATCTCAGTAACGGTGATACTCTCAGTAATGGTGATATTCTTAGTAATGGCAATAATCTCAGTAATGGTGATAATCTCGGTAATTGCGATAATCACCGTAATGGTGATATTCTCGGTATTGGTGATAATCTCGGTAATGGCGATAATCTCAGTAATGGGGATATTCGCAGTAATGGTGACATTCTCAGTAATGGTGATATTCTCAGTAATGGTGATAATCTCAGTAATGGTGATATTCGCAGTAGTGGTGATAATCTCAGAAATGGCAATAATCTCAGTAATGCTGATAATCTCAGTAATGGTGATAATCTCAGCAATGGCAATATTTTCAGTAATGGTGATATTCTCGATAATGGCGATAATCCCAGTAATGGCGATATTCTCAGTAATGGCGACATTCTCAGTAATGGTGATAATCTCAGTAATGGTGATATTCTCAGTAATGTTGATAATCTCAGTAATGGCGATATTCTCAGTATTGGTGATAATCTCAGTAATGGTGATAATCTCAGTAATGGTGGTATTGTCGGAAATGGCGATAATCTCAGTAATGGCGACATTCTCAGTAATGGCGACATTCTACATAATGGTGATAGTAATGGTCATAATCTCAGGAATGGTGATATTCTCAGTAATGGTGATATACTCAGTAATGGTGATAATCTCAGTAATGGTGATATTCTCGGTAATGGCAATAATCTCAGTAATGGTGATTATCTCAGTAATGGCGATAATCTCAGGAATGGCTTTATTCTCAGTAATGGTGATAATCTCAGTAATGGGAAAAATCTCAGTAATGGTGATAATCTCCGTAATGGCAATAATCTCAGTAATGGCAATAATCTCAGTCATCGTGATAATCTCTGTAATGGTGATAATCTCAGTAACGGCGATAATCTCAATAATGGTGATAATCTCAGCAATGGCGACAATCTCAGTGATGGCAATAATCTCAGTAATGGTGGTAATCTCAGTAATGGCGATATTCTCAGTAATGGTGATATTCTCAGTAATGGCGATATTGTCAGTAATGGTGATAATCTCAGTAATGGTGATATTCTCGGTAATAGTGATATGCTCAGTAATGGTGATAATCTCAGTAATGGCGAAAATCTCAGTAATGGTGATAATCTCTGTAATGGTGATAACCTCAGTAATGGCGATATTCTCAGTAATGGTGATAATCTCAGTAATTTTGAGATTCTCGGTAATAGTGATTTTCTCGGTAACGGCAATAATCTCAGTAATGGTGATAATCTCAGTAATGGTGATAATCTCAGTAATGGCAATAATTTCAGTAATGGTGATATTGTCAGTAATGGCGATAATCCCAGTAATGGGGATATTCTCAGTAATGGTGACATTCTCAGTAATGGTGATAATCTCAGCAATGCTGATATTCTCAGTAATGGTGATAATCTCAATAATGGCGATAATCTCAGTAATGGTGATAATCTCAGTAATGGTGATAATCTCAGTAATGGTGATAATCTCAGTTTTGGCGATATTCTCAGTAATGGTGATAATCGCATTAATGGCGATATTCTCAGTAATGGTGATAATCTCTGTATTGGTGATATTTTCGGTAATCGTGATATTCTCGGTAATGTTGAATTTCTCAGTAATGGTGATAATCTCAGTAATTTTGATATTCTCGGTAATGGTGATAATCACGGTAATGGCGATATTTTCTGTAATTGTGATAATATGAGTAATGGCGATATTCTCAGTAATGGATTTAATCTGGATAATGGCGATAATCACAGTAAGGGCGATATTCTCATTAATGGCGACAATCTCATTAATGGTGATATTCTCAGTAATGGTGATAATCTCAGTAATGGTGATATTCTCAGTAATGGTGATAATCTCAGTAATGGTGATAATCTCAGTAATGGCAATAATCTCACTAATGGTGATATTCTCAGTAATGGTGATAATCCCAGGAATGGCGATATTCTCGTTAATGGCGACATTCTCTGTAATTGTGATTATCTCATTAATGGTGATATTCTCGGTAATGGTGATAATCTCAGTAAGGGTGATAATCTCAGTAATGGTGATATTCTCAGTAATGGCAATAATCTCAGTAATGGTGATAATCACAGTAATGGCGATAATCTCAGTAATGGTGATATTCTCGGTAACGGTGATAATGTCGGTAATGGCGATAATCTCAATAATGGTGATATTCTCTGAAATGGCGAATTTCTCAGTAATGGTGATAATGTCAGTCATGGTGATATTCTCAGTAATGGTGATAATCTCAGTAATGGCGATAATCTCAGTAATGGCGATATTCTCGGTAATGGTGATAATCTCAGTAATGGTGATATTTTTTGGTAATAGTGATATTCTTTGGTAATGGTGATAATCTGAGTAATGGTGATAATCTCAGTAATGGTGATATTCTCAGTAATGGCAATAATCTCAGTAATGGTGATAATCACAGTAATGGCGATAATCTCAGTAATGGTGATATTCTCGGTAACGGTGATAATGTCGGTAATGGCGATAATCTCAATAATGGTGATATTCTCTGAAATGGCGAATTTCTCAGTAATGGTGATAATGTCAGTCATGGTGATATTCTCAGTAATGGTGATAATCTCAGTAATGGCGATAATCTCAGTAATGGCAATATTCTCGGTAATGGTGATAATCTCAGTAATGGTGATATTTTTTGGTAATAGTGATATTCTTTGGTAATGGTGATAATCTGAGTAATGGTGATAATCTCATTAATGGTGATAATCTCAGCAATGCTGATATTCTCAGTAATGGTCATAATCTCAGTAATGGCGATAATCTCAGTAATGGTGATAATCTCAGTAATGGCGATATTCTCAGTAATGGTCATAATCTCAGTAATGGTGATAATCTCAGTAATGGTGATAATCGCATTTATGGCGATATTCTCAGTAATGGTGATAATCTCTGTAATGGTAATATTTTCGGTATTCGTGATATTCTCGGCAATGGTGAATTGCTCAGTAATGGTGATAATCTCAGTAATGGTGATATTCTCGCTAATGGTGATAATCACGGTAATAGCGATATTTTCTGTAATTGTGATAATATCAGTAATGGCGATATTCTCAGTAATGGTTTGAATCTGGGTAATGGCGATAATAACAGTAAAGCCGATATTCTCATTAATGGCGACAATCTCATTAATGGTGATATTCTCAGTAATGGTGATAATCTCAGCAATGGTGATATTCTCAGTAATGGTGATAATCTCAGTAATGGTGATAATCTCAGTTATGGCAATAATCTCACTTTTGGTGATATTCTCGGTAATGGTGATAATCCCTGTAATGGCGATATTCTCGGTAATTGCGACATTCTCTGTAATGGTGATAATCTCATTAATGGTGATATTCTCAGTAATGGTGATAATCTCTGTAATGGTGATAATCTCAGTAATGGTGATATTCTCAGTAATGGCAATAATCTCAGGAATGGTGATAATCACAGTAATGGCGATAATCTCAGTAATGGTGATAATCTCAGTAATGGAGATATTCGCTGTAATGATGATATTCCCAGCAATGGCGATATTCTCAGTAATGGTTTTAATCTCGGTAATGGCGATAATCTCAGTAATGGCAATATTCTCATTAATGTCGACAATCTCACGAATGATGATATTCTCAGTAATGGTGATAATACCAGTAATGGTGATATTCTCAGTAATGGTGATAATCTCAGTAATGGTGATAATCTCAGTAATGGCAATAATCTGACTAATGGTGATATTCTCGGTAATGGTGATAATCCCAGTAATGGCAATATTCTCGATAAAGCCGACCTTCTCTGTAATGGTGATAATCTCATTAATGGTGATATTCTCAGTAATGGTGATAATCTCTGTAATGTTGATATTTTCGGTAATCGTGATATTCCCGGTAATGGTGAATTTCTCAGTAATGGTGATATTCTTGGTAAAGATGATAATCACGGTAATGGCGATATTTTGTGTAATTGTGATAATATCAGTAATGGCAATATTCTCAGTAATGGTTTTAATCTGGGTAATGGCGATAATCACAGTAAAGGCGATATTCTCATTAATGGCGACAATCTCATTAGTGGTGATATTCTCAGTAATGGTGATAATCTCAGTAATGGTGATAATCTCAGTTATTGCGATAATCTCAGTAATGGCAATAATCTCAATAATGGTGATATTCTAGGTAATGGTGATAATCCCAGTAATGGCGATATTCTCGGTAATGGCGACATTCTCGGTAATGGTGATAATCTCAGTAATGGTGATAATCTCAGTAATGGTGATATTCTCAGTAATGGCAATAATCTCAGTAATGGTGATAATCTCAGTAATGGCGATAATCTCGGTAATGGTGATAATCTCGGTAATGGTGATATTCTCAGTAGTGGTGATAATCTCAGTAATGGCAATAATCTCAGTAATGCTGATAGTCTCAGTAATGTTGATAATCTCAGCAATGGCAATATTTTCAATAATGGTGATATTCTCGGTAATGGCGATAATCACAGTAATGGCGATAGTCTCAGTAATGGCGACATTCTCAATAATTGATATAATCTCTGTAATGGTGATATTCTCAGTAATGGTGATAATCTCAGTAAAGCCGATAATCTCAGTAATGGTGATAATCTCAATAATGGCGATATTCTCTGTAATGGTGATAATCGCAGCAATGGTGATATTCTCAGTAATGGTTTTAATCTCGGTAATGTTGATAATCTCAGAAATGGCGATATTCTCATCAATGGCGACAATCTCACTAATGGTGATATTCTCAGTAATGGTGATAATCTCAGTAATACTGATATTCTCAGTAATGGTGATAATCTCAGTAATGGTGATAATCTCAGTATTCGCAATAATCTCTGTAATGGTGATATTCTCGGTAATGGTGATAATCATAATAATGGAGATATTCTCATTATGGCGACATTCTCAGTAATGGTGATATTCTCAGTAATGGTGATAATCTCAGTAATGGTGATACTCTCAGTAATGGTGATATTCTTAGTAATGGCAATAATCTCAGTAATGGTGATAATCTCGGTAATGGTGATACTCTCGGTAATGGCGATAATCTCAGTAATGGGGATATTCTCAGTAATGGCGACATTCTCAGTAATGGTGATATTCTCAGTAATGGTGATAATCTCAGCAATGGTGATATTCGCAGTAATGGTGATAATCTCAGAAATGGCAATAATCTCACTAATGGTGATATTCTCAGTAATGGTGATAATCCCAGTAATCGCGAAATTCTCGTTAATGGCGACATTCTCTGTAATGGTGATTATCTCATTAATGGTGATATTCTCGGTAATGGTGATAATCTCAGTAATGGTGATAATCTCAGTAATGGTGATATTCTCAGTAATGGCAATAATCTCAGTAATGGTGATAATCACAGTAATGGTGCTAATCTCAGTAATGGTGATATTCTCGGTAACGGTAATAATGTCGGTAATGCCGATAATCTCAATAATGGTGATATTCTCTGAAATGGCGAATTTCTCAGTAATGGTGATAATGTCAGTCATGGTGATATTCTCAGTAATGGTGATAATCTCAGTAATGGCGATAATCTCAGTAATGGCGATATTCTCGGTAATGGTGATAATCTCAGTAATGGTGATATTTTTTGGTAATAGTGATATTCTTTGGTAATGGTGATAATCTCAGTAATGGTGATAATCTCAGTAATGGTGATATTCTCAGTAATGGCAATAATCTCAGTAATGGTGATAATCACAGTAATGGCGATAATCTCAGTAATGGTGATATTCTCGGTAACGGTGATAATGTCGGTAATGGCGATAATCTCAATAATGGTGATATTCTCTGAAATGGCGAATTTCTCAGTAATGGTGATAATGTCAGTCATGGTGATATTCCCAGTAATGGTGATAATCTCAGTAATGGCGATAATCTCAGTAATGGCGATATTCTCGGTAATGGTGATAATCTCAGTAATGGTGATATTTTTTGGTAATAGTGATATTCTTTGGTAATGGTGATAATCTGAGTAATGGTGATAATCTCATTAATGGTGATAATCTCAGCAATGCTGATATTCTCAGTAATGGTCATAATCTCAGTAATGGCGATAATCTCAGTAATGGTGATAATCTCAGTAATGGCGATATTCTCAGTAATGGTCATAATCTCAGTAATGGTGATAATCTCAGTAATGGTGATAATCGCATTTATGGCGATATTCTCAGTAATGGTGATAATCTCTGTAATGGTGATATTTTCGGTAATCGTGATATTCTCGGCAATGGTGAATTGCTCAGTAATGGTGATAATCTCAGTGATGGTGATATTCTCGCTAATGGTGATAATCACGGTAATGGCGATATTTTCTGTAATTGTGATAATATCAGTAATGGCGATATTCTCAGTAATGGTTTGAATCTGGGTAATGGCGATAATAACAGTAAAGCCGATATTCTCATTAATGGTGACAATCTCATTAATGGTGACAATCTCATTAATGGTGATATTCTCAGTAATGGTGATAATCTCAGCAATGGTGATATTCTCAGTAATGGTGATAATCTCAGTAATGGTGATAATCTCAGTTATGGCAATAATCTCACTAATGGTGATATTCTCGGTAACGGTGATAATCCCAGTAATGGCGATATTCTCGGTAATTGCGACATTCTCTGTAATGGTGTTAATCTCATTAATGGTGATATTCTCAGTAATGGTGATAATCTCTGTAATGGTGATAATCTCAGTAATGGTGATATTCTCAGTAATGGCAATAATCTCAGGAATGGTGATAATCACAGTAATGGCGATAATCTCAGTAATGGTGATAATCTCAGTAATGGAGATATTCGCTGTAATGATGATATTCTCAGCAATGGCGATATTCTCAGTAATGGTTTTAATCTCGGTAATGGCGATAATCTCAGTAATGGCAATATTCTCATTAATGTCGACAATCTCACGAATGATGATATTCTCAGTAATGGTGATAATACCAGTAATGGTGATATTCTCAGTAATGGTGATAATCTCAGTAATGGTGATAATCTCAGTAATGGCAATAATCTGACTAATGGTGATATTCTCGGTAATGGTGATAATCCCAGTAATGGCAATATTCTCGATAAAGCCGACCTTCTCTGTAATGCTGATAATCTCATTAATGGTGATATTCTCAGTAATGGTGATAATCCCTGTAATGTTGATATTTTCGGTAATCGTGATATTCCCGGTAATGGTGAATTTCTCAGTAATGGTGATAATCTCAGTAATGGTGATATTCTCGGTAAAGAAGATAATCACGGTAATGGCGATATTTTGTGTAACGGTGATAATATCAGTAATGGCAATATTCTCAGTAATGGTTTTAATCTGGGTAATGGCGATAATCACAGTAAAGGCGATATTCTCATTAATGGCGACAATCTCATTAATGGTGATATTCTCAGTAATGGTGATAATCTCAGTAATGGTGATAATCTCAGTTATTGTGATAATCTCAGTAATGGCAATAATCTCAATAATGGTGATATTCTAGGTAATGGTGATAATCCCAGTAATGGCGATATTCTCGGTAATGGCGACATTCTCTGTAATGGTGATAATCTCATTAATGGTGATATTCTCGGTAATGGTGATAATCTCAGTAATGGTGATAATCTCAGTAATGGTGATATTCTCAGTAATGGCAATAATCTCAGTAATGGTGATAATCTCAGTAATGGCGATAATCTCGGTAATGGCTATAATCTCAGTAACGGTGATATTCTCGGTAATGGTGATAATCTCGGTAATGGTGATATTCTCAGTAGTGGTGATAATCTCAGTAATGGCAATAATCTCAGTAATGCTGATAGTCTCAGTAATGTTGATAATCTCAGCAATGGCAATATTTTCAATAATGGTGATATTCTCGGTAATGGCGATAATCACAGTAATGGCGATAGTCTCAGTAATGGCGACATTCTCAATAATTGTTATAATCTCTGTAATGGTGATATTCTCAGTAATGGTGATAATCTCAGTAAAGCCGATAATCTCAGTAATGGTGATAATCTCAATAATGGCGATATTCTCTGTAATGGTGATAATCTCAGCAATGGTGATATTCTCAGTAATGGTTTTAATCTCGGTAATGTTGATAATCTCAGAAATGGCGATATTCTCATTAATGGCGACAATCTCACTAATGGTGATATTCTCAGTAATGGTGATAATCTCAGTAATACTGATATTCTCAGTAATGGTGATAATCTCAGTAATGGTGATAATCTCAGTATTCGCAATAATCTCTGTAATGGTGATATTCTCGGTAATGGTGATAATCATAATAATGGAGATATTCTCATTATGGCGACATTCTCAGTAATGGTGATAAACTCAGTAATGGTGATATTCTCAGTAAGGTTGATAATCTCGGTAATGGTGATAATCTCGGTAATGGCGATAATCTCAGTAATGGGGATATTCTCAGTAATGGCGACATTCTCAGTAATGGTGATATTCTCAGTAATGGTGATAATCTCAGTAATGGTGATATTCGCAGTAATGGTGATAATATCAGAAATGGCAATAATCTCACTAATGGTGATATTCTCAGTAATGGTGATAATCCCAGTATTCGCGAAATTCTCATTATCTCAGAGAATTAATTACATTCTCTGTAATGGTGATTATCTCATTAATGGTGATATTCTCGGTAATGGTGATAATCTCAGTAATGGTGATAATCTCAGTAATGGTGATATTCTCAGTAATGGCAATAATCTCAGTAATGGTGATAATCACAGTAATGGCACTAATCTCAGTAATGGTGATATTCCCGGTAACGGTGATAATGTCGGTAATGCCGATAATCTCAATAATGGTGATATTCTCTGAAATGGCGAATTTCTCAGTAATGGTGATAATGTCAGTCATGGTGATATTCTCAGTAATGGTGATAATCTCAGTAATGGCAATAATCTCAGTAATGGCGATATTCTCGGTAATGGTGATAATCTCAGTAATGGTGACATTTTTTGGTAATAGTGATATTCTTTGGTAATGGTGATAATCTCAGTAATGGTGATAATCTCAGTAATGGTGATATTCTCAGTAATGGCAATGATCTCAGTAATGGTGATAATCACAGTAATGGCGATAATCTCAGTAATGGTGATATTCTCGGTAACGGTGATAATGTCGGTAATGGCGATAATCTCAATAACGGTGATATTCTCTGAAATGGCGAATTTCTCAGTAATGGTGATAATGTCAGTCATGGTGATATTCTCAGTAATGGTGATAATCTCAGTAATGGCGATAATCTCAGTAATGGCGATATTCTCGGTAATGGTGATAATCTCAGTAATGGTGATATTTTTTGGTAATAGTGATATTCTTTGGTAATGGTGATAATCTGAGTAATGGTGATAATCTCATTAATGGTGATAATCTCAGCAATGCTGATATTCTCAGTAATGGTCATAATCTCAGTAATGGCGATAATCTCAGTAATGGTGATAATCTCAGTAATGGCGATATTCTCAGTAATGGTCATAATCTCAGTAATGGTGATAATCTCAGTAATGGTGATAATCGCATTTATGGCGATATTCTCAGTAATGGTGATAATCTCTGTAATGGTGATATTTTCGGTAATCGTGATATTCTCGGCAATGGTGAATTGCTCAGTAATGGTGATAATCTCAGTAATGGTGATATTCTCGCTAATGGTGATAATCACGGTAATGGCGATATTTTCTGTAATTGTGATAATATCAGTAATGGCGATATTCTCAGTAATGGTTTGAATCTGGGTAATGGCGATAATAACAGTAAAGCCGATATTCTCATTAATGGTGACAATCTCATTAATGGTGACAATCTCATTAATGGTGATATTCTCAGTAATGGTGATAATCTCAGCAATGGTGATATTCTCAGTAATGGTGATAATCTCAGTAATGGTGATAATCTCAGTTATGGCAATAATCTCACTAATGGTGATATTCTCGGTAACGGTGATAATCCCAGTAATGGCGATATTCTCGGTAATTGCGACATTCTCTGTAATGGTGTTAATCTCATTAATGGTGATATTCTCAGTAATGGTGATAATCTCTGTAATGGTGATAATCTCAGTAATGGTGATATTCTCAGTAATGGCAATAATCTCAGGAATGGTGATAATCACAGTAATGGCGATAATCTCAGTAATGGTGATAATCTCAGTAATGGAGATATTCGCTGTAATGATGATATTCTCAGCAATGGCGATATTCTCAGTAATGGTTTTAATCTCGGTAATGGCGATAATCTCAGTAATGGCAATATTCTCATTAATGTCGACAATCTCACGAATGATGATATTCTCAGTAATGGTGATAATACCAGTAATGGTGATATTCTCAGTAATGGTGATAATCTCAGTAATGGTGATAATCTCAGTAATGGCAATAATCTGACTAATGGTGATATTCTCGGTAATGGTGATAATCCCAGTAATGGCAATATTCTCGATAAAGCCGACCTTCTCTGTAATGCTGATAATCTCATTAATGGTGATATTCTCAGTAATGGTGATAATCCCTGTAATGTTGATATTTTCGGTAATCGTGATATTCCCGGTAATGGTGAATTTCTCAGTAATGGTGATAATCTCAGTAATGGTGATATTCTCGGTAAAGAAGATAATCACGGTAATGGCGATATTTTGTGTAATGGTGATAATATCAGTAATGGCAATATTCTCAGTAATGGTTTTAATCTGGGTAATGGCGATAATCACAGTAAAGGCGATATTCTCATTAATGGCGACAATCTCATTAATGGTGATATTCTCAGTAATGGTGATAATCTCAGTAATGGTGATAATCTCAGTTATTGTGATAATCTCAGTAATGGCAATAATCTCAATAATGGTGATATTCTAGGTAATGGTGATAATCCCAGTAATGGCGATATTCTCGGTAATGGCGACATTCTCTGTAATGGTGATAATCTCATTAATGGTGATATTCTCGGTAATGGTGATAATCTCAGTAATGGTGATAATCTCAGTAATGGTGATATTCTCAGTAATGGCAATAATCTCAGTAATGGTGATAATCTCAGTAATGGCGATAATCTCGGTAATGGCTATAATCTCAGTAACGGTGATATTCTCGGTAATGGTGATAATCTCGGTAATGGTGATATTCTCAGTAGTGGTGATAATCTCAGTAATGGCAATAATCTCAGTAATGCTGATAGTCTCAGTAATGTTGATAATCTCAGCAATGGCAATATTTTCAATAATGGTGATATTCTCGGTAATGGCGATAATCACAGTAATGGCGATAGTCTCAGTAATGGCGACATTCTCAATAATTGTTATAATCTCTGTAATGGTGATATTCTCAGTAATGGTGATAATCTCAGTAAAGCCGATAATCTCAGTAATGGTGATAATCTCAATAATGGCGATATCTCTGTAATGGTGATAATCTCAGCAATGGTGATATTCTCAGTAATGGTTTTAATCTCGGTAATGTTGATAATCTCAGAAATGGCGATATTCTCATTAATGGCGACAATCTCACTAATGGTGATATTCTCAGTAATGGTGATAATCTCAGTAATACTTATATTCTCAGTAATGGTGATAATCTCAGTAATGGTGATAATCTCAGTATTCGCAATAATCTCTGTAATGGTGATATTCTCGGTAATGGTGATAATCATAATAATGGAGATATTCTCATTATGGCGACATTCTCAGTAATGGTGATAAACTCAGTAATGGTGATATTCTCAGTAATGGTGATAATCTCGGTAATGGTGATAATCTCGGTAATGGCGATAATCTCAGTAATGGGGATATTCTCAGTAATGGCGACATTCTCAGTAATGGTGATAATCTCAGTAATGGTGATAGTCGCAGTAATGGTGATAATCTCAGAAATGGCAATAATCTCACTAATGGTGATATTCTCAGTAATGGTGATAATCCCAGTAATCGCGAAATTCTCGTTAATGGCGACATTCTCTGTAATGGTGATTATCTCATTAATGGTGATATTCTCGGTAATGGTGATAATCTCAGTAATGGTGATAATCTCAGTAATGGTGATATTCTCAGTAATGGCAATAATCTCAGTAATGGTGATAATCACAGTAATGGCGATAATCTCAGTAATGGTGATATTCCCGGTAACGGTGATAATGTCGGTAATGCCGATAATCTCAATAATGGTGATATTCTCTGAAATGGCGAATTTCTCAGTAATGGTGATAATGTCAGTCATGGTGATATTCTCAGTAATGGTGATAATCTCAGTAATGGCGATAATCTCAGTATTGGCGATATTCTCGGTAATGGTGATAATCTCAGTAATGGTGATATTTTTTGGTAATAGTGATATTCTTTGGTAATGGTGATAATCTCAGTAATGGTGATAATCTCAGTAATGGTGATATTCTCAGTAATGGCAATAATCTCAGTAATGGTGATAATCACAGTAATGGCGATAATCTCAGTAATGGTGATATTCTCGGTAACGGTGATAATGTCGGTAATGGCGATAATCTCAATAATGGTGATATTCTCTGAAATGGCGAATTTCTCAGTAATGGTGATAATGTCAGTCATGGTGATATTCTCAGTAATGGTGATAATCTCAGTAATGGCGATAATCTCAGTAATGGCGATATTCTCGGTAATGGTGATAATCTCAGTAATGGTGATATTTTTTGGTAATAGTGATATTCTTTGGTAATGGTGATAATCTGAGTAATGGTGATAATCTCATTAATGGTGATAATCTCAGCAATGCTGATATTCTCAGTAATGGTCATAATCTCAGTAATGGCGATAATCTCAGTAATGGTGATAATCTCAGTAATGGCGATATTCTCAGTAATGGTCATAATCTCAGTAATGGTGATAATCTCAGTAATGGTGATATTCGCAGTAGTGGTGATAATCTCAGAAATGGCAATAATCTCAGTAATGCTGATAATCTCAGTAATGGTGATAATCTCAGCAATGGCAATATTTTCAGTAATGGTGATATTCTCGGTATTGGCGATAATTCCAGTAATGGCGATATTCTCAGTAATGGCGACATTCTCAGTAATGGTGATAATCTCAGTAATGGTGATATTCTCAGTAATGTTG